>NC_142795.1:79708700-79972288 GCF_049724085.1 Artemia sp. Qi Xiang Cuo | reverse complement strand
TCTGATGAAACAGATTGTGTAGAACTAGGGTTATGGAAATGTGTTCATGGTGGGAGCGAACAGTGAACAGTTGTAGCATTTCCTGTGAGAACTGTTCAATGGTTTCAGCCAAATCATCAATGATCAGCCATGAGTTCAGTTCAATACTGTTGAAAAATTGAAATCCTCATATGAATTGTATTGGTTTGGTTCTGACAATAGTTTTTATTTTATCGTAGGACACCAGCCAAATACTCAGGCAATAGTAGATTTTTTTCGGCTTGTTCAAGATCATTTTATCGCTATTTTGAATTATTTTAGTTAAGAGTGTTGTTTTGCCCGATATTGAAGGCCCACACAGAAACGATCTGAAGGGTGTTTTAAATTGATACATGCTGCTGCTGCTGCTGTTGACAAAAGTTAGAATATAACTAAGTGTAAATCATATGGGTTCAATGAATTAGTAGTACTATTAATATTTTTTCCGTTGATCCGTCTACTTTAACAGGAAAAACAAAAAAAAACAATATTTCGAGGTAGAATTTAATTCGATAACATGAAAACAAAATATTTGTTCAACATGAATAATGGTAAAAATGAAACTTTATGTACAACATAAATAAAAACACTTTTTGTCCATCAACATGAACAACACTTATTGTCTTTAAACACTTTTTGTCCATCAACTGAACAGCACTTTGTCTGTACAACACTTATTGTCCATCAACTGAATGCAAGCACACTTTTCTACACTACAAGCAGAAAAAATACTTGAAAACAACACTTGAAAAACACTTGGAACATGAACTAGCACAGTTGAACATTACAGTGAATTTAAAGGTGGGGGCCCCCCCCAGGGCCGTGGGGCCGAAGGCCGGCCGCGGGCGGGACCCCCCCACCCCCCGGGGTGGCCGCGGGCGGGACCCCCCCCCCGGGCAGCCGGGCGCAGCGAGATCTGTTACGTATGCTTTCACACACTTTGCCAAATGCTGAATTTAAAATGAGTTTGTACATTTTCTTCTCTACCTTGGAGTTTGCCCTAGAGCTTTTACCAACAAAGTTGTCGATAAATTTTTTCAAGTATGGTTTTTGATTGAATTGCTGGACCCTGTGTATTTTAGTGATCTTGAAGCCATTGCTCACCATCCAGTGCAAAAGCACATAGTAAACAACAACATCCTCCTTAGGGTCCAAATAAGCTATCAGTTTTTGTTTAGAAGGAGTCCAGTGCATCCCCATGTCCTCGACCAGTGATTGATTGTAGGGGCTCAGTGAGTCCCTGCTCAAGGGTCGATTGATACAGGGAAAAACAAAATCTTTGACTGAATCGTGAAGCGCTAGAGGAATGTGCCCGTCAATTTCAAAGACCCATCCTTGTGGCCCATTTTCCTCGACGGTGGTAATTTTGGGGAACTCACAAGGATTCTCAAGCCATTGATAGTTACCACACGGCAAAGAGTAGTGAGACATTGCCCAGGGGTACAATGAGTTCATGTCCAAGAACATTGCATTTGACTTTGCACCGGTGCTTTGTCCGCTCGAATCGGTTGACAAGACGCGGTCCCCATGAAAAACATACCCTCCCCTCATTGAACGCTCTACAAAAAGGTGCTGATCTACATCTGTGATTAGGCCTATTTCTTCCCTACTAATTTTTAAAATCAAATCCATCACCAAATGGGGAGTGGAAAAATAGTAGCCTATATCTAACCCGAACTCTGATTAGATTTGGTCTGTGTTCCTACAGACTATATCCAACAGAGTTAAAACGTCACTGGCTAAGTACAGTCTACAATAATCCCACCCATTTTTACAATCCCCCTTAGACCACACCTTCTTGGCAAACTCATATTCCTCGGCTGTGCATTCACTGCTGGTCAGTGAATTGTAAAAAGCTTCAATTGGAGGTAGTTTCACCTCGCTCAAGCGAGCGCCAGAACAGTTATTATTGTATGCGTATACACTTTTGCAGGTCAATAGTTCATACATTTCACTGTCTGGAAAGTGCTGTTTAAGCAAGGGAAAGCTATCAAAATTGTCGCTTTTCTGCACTTGAATCAATTGACTCAATGCCTTGGGGAAAAAACTAAAGGAATCTAAAAACCTGATTTTATTCCAACACGTATGCCCATTATTTACTACATGCCATTTCAGCTCGAGAAGCAACAAATTCTCGGCCGATTTGGGAATAATGTTATAGGTAAATGAATTGTTTACCCATGGACTGTCTACTCTCCCTCCCTCCCTGTGCATACGTGCCAGTGCCGGTAAAATAAATTTTAAGTCATAATTAGAGTTGTGGATAAAAACTGGAATAAAAAACTGTTGGCTAACATTTAAGTTATACGATTGATGCACTACCCGTCTAAAATTACTACTCCCAGATGATATTTCATGCCACGAGTGATTATGGTCCCTGACTTTCTCCCTCCCCCCTGTTTACCCTTTAGTCCCCTTATCCCCCTCTACAAACTCCCCTTACAAACCCAACATATTTTTTTATTTTTAATCGCGAGGCAATCCTCTGCAGACAAAACCATTGGGTTATGGGTATTTCTCAAACGAGAAATAGCACCATTAGCTGTGCTAATTAGTTTAGTCAGTGCCTTGATCATGCACTCGTCCTTATCCACCGTTTCTACGATTTCCAACAACCACTTGGTGTTAGAACTATGTCTGTGTACAGGGGCTTAGGAAACTGCAACAGCTTCATGTTCTTTGACACGTTTCGGAATTCAAGGATTATTTACCACCATCAGCTTATCTTCACAGTCTGAAGATATATGGTTGCAATTGAGAAGGGTGTTTTGAAAATTTTTAAAGCGTAAAATAGTCCTATCCACTTAAACCGTTTCCACTGTCTGATAACCAGGCCATCTACAATGCCTCATATGATTTTGCAACTTTAATTCCGTCCAAAATCTAGACAGGCCTGTTGAACAGTAGAAACTGGTCCCCCTTGTCTTACCCTCCTCCAGAACTCTACTAATGTCAGTGATCGCGTTAAAATGACCAATTGAATTGACAAGGTCACTAGGTGGGGGCGTATACAATAACCATATCCAGTGTCTGACTAATTCAATCGACGGACCCCTTACACGGAAAACCATCCCTTTCTTTTTTTAACAAATCCTATCTTGAAATTAAGTTTCATACTGAACCACAGTAATGCTGATATTTAAATGCACATAATAAATTTCAAAAATATCCATAGACCTCATTGTTACTGGGTATTTTTCTTCTGAACAAGTGAAATCTACAATTAGGAAATTGGACCCGTACTTCCCATGTACAGCCCAGTGATCTAAACTCGTCTTGGTGGCTTCATCTTTCAATGGTCGGAAAGCTGACATGAGGAAAGCATACCTGAAACATTTTTGACGTGTTCAAAACAGATCAGCTGGACCCCTTTATATCCTTCTAAATCTTGATTGTAATTTAAAATTACTGCCCTTTCAGACCCACCACCCCCTCTTAAAATAAAATATTTATTAATTTTACAAGTATCCAAACTTAGATATCCAATAGATGAAAAGACAGACACATTTCGAATTTCAGTTCATTTCTAGAGATGTGCAATACTTTGTCCTACCCCAACGAAAGAAAATCCCTACAAATTTTATAAATTCGGATAAATCACGCACCTCTTGGAATGTATTTGGTGGTGGTAAACTTTGCTTTTCCCCTCATTTAAATAAAACACCTTTAAAACAATTGAAACCTTAATTGAATCCCTCCCCCACAATTGAATTTGGTTCTCCAGCAGTGCACGAATTTTATATACATAGACATGAACAATTTCTACAGGACCAAACACAAATTTTCCCCCATAAGTGAATTAAACTGGTCCCCAAAAGTCGCAGTGTAGACAACTATTGCATTTAAAATCGAATTTGATAATTGAAAATCGGGAAATGTTGTAAATTGGTCATTACCTCCCTCCCCCTCTTGTATATTATCAACACTCCCTCCACATTGTTCAACAATAGGGCTATGGGAATCCACTTCAGTTGTTTGAAGTGGAAGTAGGTAATCAGTGGGGGGAGTGTTCCCACTTAATTCGTTGGTATAATCATCTAAAATTAGCATGGTATTTGGACTTAGCAATGGGAAGTCCCCCTTTCAACTAGGAACATTACCTTGCTCAACTGTGCTAGGTTCTACATTAAAATTTTTTTCTAGAAACTCATCAATATTATCAGGTATTTCAACGGAATTAACAATACCATCCCATTCATTGATATGTGAATTGTCCTGAATGACATGAAATTTCCTAGACGCGAGTTCTTCCTCTCCTTCACCAACTGATGAGGATGATGATGATGATGATGATGATGATGATGACGACGAGTATGGGACCAATGGTCCAACCTATAAATGAAAAATAGCTTATTTTCAAAGTGTTCAAATCACCCCTACTGTTCTTAAAATTTGGAATATTATTTACGCATTATTTAAAACGTGCTTAGTAGTAGTAGTAGCAGTATGTACATAGTAGCATTTGGTTAATTCACTGTTCCCCCCACAACTATCGATATTCTGAAAGAAAATCCAACTTAATATAAGATATTTACAATCTAAAACACATTACATAGAATTGACAATTTGATTTTGTTCAAACAACTCCCCTCAATTTCCACTATTTAATACTCCCCCTCCGAGCCGGCCATCGCAGTGCTTCACCGGTGCTTCCCGCAGCGCCCGCAGCACTTCCCGCGGCGCTTCCCGCGGCGCTTCCCCACAGTGCTTCTCGGGCCCACCGGTGCTTCCCGACCGCCACGGTGCAAAAAGCTATCTTTTTCTTAGCGAAATCCCGGCCCCATACCCGTTCACCAACGCGTGAAGAAACAGTTTTTTTTTCACTTTACAATGAGGCGGTGATAGAATTGTGGCCTGTTCCCCTCCCCCTTTCACCAATGTCCTAAATATATTGTTAGACCTTAATTTGAAAATAACGAGATTTCACCGGTTCTCCAAATAGAGATTGCATAGGTATGTGCTTAATAAATTGCAATTGTCTGCATGAAACCGTTTTAATTTGATGGAGAAAAACAACCCCCCCCCCTTTCAGCAATGTCATAAATAGCAATTATTATTTTTGGGGATATAACTTGTTTCGCTCTTACATAGAATTCCAATGTCCTAAATATCTATCGCTAATTTTGCAAACAATTCCGCTATTTTCAGAAATAAACACAGAATTCTATAAAAGCATTGAAAGCCTAGACTTGGCCTAACCACTAACCGCTAATGATAGAACAAAACATGAAAAGGGATCTATAAAGGGTGAAACAGATCTACTTATATGCTTGTGCGGAGCTTTATGCCAAAAATTAAAACTATAATATTCACGGCAAAAAATAGCATTTTGAGTTTCATAGTGGAGAGATAGCAGTAAACTAGAAAATTACCTAAAAATATTATTATGAGATATCGAAGATGCCTACAAGGGGGGGGGGACAGAGAAAATAGCGAAGATTAGAAAAAGAGCGGTTTCTTAGCAAAAAAAACTTGATAGGTGATAGCACTGCGCGAGGGGGAGCAGAGACATTGTACCTCCGGGTTGGGGGTGAGAGGTTAAGATTATATTATCCCTGAGATATACTTTAAAAGAACTGAAAAATAGCGAAAAGAAAAGACTAAAAAAAACATTGGAAGAAATAGATGTAGATTTTTATAACTAGAGGTAAAAATGCTCACATTTGCAAATCCTGGCTGTACTTGGGTGCCAGATGGTCCGGGTAGTGCATGTTGGAGGTTGGACGGTGCGGTAACATCACGCTCTTGTGTAGACGGGACAGGTATTAAAGGTCCATGGAAAGCAGCCATCCACTCGCTCTTTAATTTTCGGCCTGGCTGCATTGCAGCCTGCGTGGATGGGGCTTTGACAGTCAACGCTTGTTTGGTAGGCTTCGGCCAGCGACCATATTGTATGACTGTCGCCTTCGCAGGGGCCGCATTATTGCCCCTTGCTCTCTTACTGGGAGACGGCGGGCATTCTTCACAATTTGCCTTAAAGAAGAGAAAAAAGTTAGTATGGAAAATAATTTCCCCCTTTTTTACAGAAGGAAAATTAGTATTCCCATCCACATAGCCATAATTTTGTCTAGAAAAGCATTTATCACTAAGAAACCCCCTACGCCAAAAGCAAAGCAAAAGGTAAAATTTGCAAGAAATGCCCCTATTTTTACCTTGCTGAGAAATTTTTTTAAATGTTTCCCGTCTATAGGTCTTTAAAATAGAAAAAAGATTGTTAGCCTAGCAGCTTATAGGCCTAAATTACAATCTTGGATGTAAATGTACACATAATAAAGCTATCTTTTTTTTTTCTTAGAAACCCTCGGTCCTCTTACTGCCCTAACGCGAAGAAACAGTTTTGTTTTTCATTTTAAAATGATGGCGATAGAATTGAGGTATGGCCCCCTCTCCCCCTTTCGCCAATGTCCTAAATATATTGTTAGACCTTAATTTGAAAATAACGAGATTTCACCGGTTCTCCAAATAGAGATTGCATAGGCCTGCGCTTAATAAATTGCAATTGTCTGCATGAAACCGTTTTAATTTGACAGGAAAAAACAAACCATTTTGATCTGAGAAACCTTTTACAGGAAGTGCTTTAAAAAGGGTGACAGGTAATTTTAACCTCGCGCTGGAGCCTTATGTCAAAACCAGAGCGGCTTAATAACAACAGAGCAACGGATGTCAGTTAGAGAAAAGATTACAATACAGAAAAGCCAAAATTTATCGAAAAAGAGAATTATTTCTATTACGAGAATTATCGTTGTAAAACAGTGGGGGAGGGGGTTAGGTTTATGTGGTAAAAATAACATATTATATGGCTTATATCGAGTAAAAAGGTAACATAGAGATGTTTTGTACGGTGGGGGAGGGGGACTTTAATCGACTAGAGGGTGGTCAATGTAAATTATTTTATTTTGAAAATTATCAAATAAAATGTACCAACATTGCCAATTGTGGCTGCCAAGGTTTCAAGCTCATCAATTATATTAACTGCTCTATCCATTGTGTCAAAATACTTTATGATAATTTAATCAAATTACATGCCCATTATATACGAGAACTCAAGGGCGAATTGTTATGTAATGGGGAAACCATATTTAAGCAAGCCTCTGATTGGCTGAGAAGGGGATGTAACTGACTCGCTGATTGGCTGAGAAGGAAACACGTGATCTAACTGTTTCCTATTCCTGGAAACTCATAACATTCGCCAAACAACAAATCAATTGATCTTGAACGATGGGTCATTGACCCTGTTCCCCATTAGACTCAATAATCCAGAAAACATCCATCAAAGTGAGAAAAATCCTGTTTTTTCATTCTCACTGACAAAAACCATAAAACAGACATAAATTGATGTTGACATCCATGAAAAACATCAAATAAATTGACCAACACACATAACCGTCCAAGAAACAACCATCAAAGTGAGAAATTTCCTATTTTTCAAGTGAGAAAATTCTGTTTTTTCATTCTCAATGAGAAAACCATGAACCACGTGGTTCGCCCCGGACCTTTAGGGTCCTTTCTACTCTCTCATAATTCATTGGCTGAAGTCATTTGCAGATGTTTTATCGTTATCAATATTCTATAAAAAGATTATTGGATATAATAAATTACATATATAGATTTAATTTTTAAAGTTGGTCATCCTTTTCTTTTGCATCATCTTCGTGCGATTCACAAAATTTAATGGTAAATTTGTTCTGTCATTCAAAAATATTTTACTGTCATCGATGCTCTAGAAAAATATTATTGTAAAGGGAATTAGGACTTTGCAAAATCACAAGATTTTTATGACATCCCCACGGATTGTCTTCATTTCTTTTTGGAATATAACTGTTTCTTTCTTAATTTTTACGAGCCCCGTCATTCCCCTTAATAAGTTCGTATTAAAGACTTTTTTGATAAATACTAGCGTATTCCCAAGTATTTTCTGTACACCCCCCCCCAACTGAATTTGCATTGAAAAGTTCCTTGACATATCAACAGACACCTGTGACACCGATTGTTATCTCTAATGGTTATCTCTCTAGAAGTTCCTGTCTTGTCGCAAGGAAAAGAGTGAATATCCCAATTTGTATCTTAGGAAAACGTCCTAGAAAAATTGCCAGCTAAATTGCATGTGTTGCTGTTCTGCTGCCATCAATAAGTTTAAAGAAGGGAAGTTCTTTTAAATCTTTTGCCTTTTTTCAACGGGGTCTTTTATTTAGATCAAACGCCCTCGGTTTCTAAGAATACATTTTATTTCCTATCCCCAACGTCCTTTTAATTGGTTGTCACCATAGAGACAAGGAAAGTAATTAATTCACTAATCTAGGCTAAGCTTAAATTATTCGAAACTAATCAATGTTTTTTCCTGACTCGTGTTTGTCCTCATGATTTTTTTGGAATAAAAATCTTTTGTTTTTGATGTCAAGACTTGAGAAGAGAATGATCGTTACTGTTGTAATATCAGTAATTTTTTTTTTAATGCAAGTGGCCTTTAATTTTGGCAATTATGTTTACCGCACTGTTGACCTCTCATAAAGAAGACATATAAATATCCAAAAACTACTTGGTTGGTGATGGCGAGCTTTAAAATTGCCGGATAGCCCTGCCTTTACTTTGAGCATAGCGCCTGTCGTAAGTTATACATTCCAGGCCCTTTTGAGGGCCATCCCTTTGCTGTTGATAGCAGCAATACAATTGGCTTTCCCTTATCTCATTAAGCAATTTTGTCTCTGGGAGACTGTTGCATGTGGAGGTAGGCTAACTATCCAATCAGCTGGTAATTGCGTTGCGGGGCAACATGTCTACTTAGCAGTTTATTTCTCTTTTTGATCATAAGTTTATAGCCCCGGTACTGTAAGAGGCAGAATGAAACTGTTTTTCCTTACTGGGATTGAGAAATAGTGAAGGAAAATTCATGGAAGCTTGTGAAATCTTCTGTAATTATGCAGATTTTTTGTTCAAGCCTTCTAAGCCAGAGGCAACGGATTAGCGTTGCCCTGGTAAAGAGTGATGTATGTGCTGTATACCATTTATTTCTCTGCTTACTTAACTTTAAAGGTGTTGTCGAAAACACTTGGGAGGTGGGTCGTTCGGTGAGAAATTGAAAGTTCTAGGGCTCTTTTTAAGCATCGAAATTGGGACGATCAGTCTTCCTCTTATGTCCCGTTGGCAACCACATAAATCCCAATGGTATCAAATCCAAATTTTGAGATAAATATTTTTTTTTCAAATTAGTCGAAAGGTCGAAAACGCATGCCAGCAGGACATCAGTGTCGACATAACCTCCTAGCCCTACAAGCAATTGTCCAAAATTCTTTATATTGCCCGTAGTACAAACATAGGTATCAGAGGCAACGCGATAGCGTTGCTTGTAGTAAACACCACACGGCTCCAATATTTTGTTTTTATTATAATTTTTTTCCCAGAGACATTTCATATGAAAGGGGTCGTCGGTGTGGGCTCATTCGATTGGAAATCGGAAGTTCTAGTGGCCTTTTTAAGAGTCAAAGATGATCTGAGGGCAAGTAGCCCCCCCCGGCCTTTTTTCCCAAAAACATCTGATAAAAATTTGAAATAGTAATTTTGTTAAGAAAAAAGTTCAAAGATCATATAAAAAAAACCTCCGGTGTCGACAAAACCCACCAGGGTCCGGAGGCAGGCGTTGTAAGTTATGCGCTGGGGACATGTATGGTTCTTATGAAAGGGATGCTCGTATAAACTTCAGAGAACGCTCATTTGAATGGAAATGGAAAGTTCTAGTTCAGTTTTTGAGAGCCAAAAGAAAGTGGAGAGCAACTTGACCCCCCCCTCACCACCCTGTTTTCCCAGATGCATCCGATAAAAATTTTGAGATAGTCATTCTGTTAAAATAGCTCAAAAGCTATATAGCAAAAACTCAGGTGTCGAAAAAACCTCCCAAGGCCCGGGGGCAGGCGTTGTAAGTTATGATCTGGGGGCATATATGGTTCTTATGAAAGGGATGCTCATCTAAACTTCAGAGAGGCCTCATTTGATTGGAAATTGAAGGTTCTAGTTCAATTTTTAAGAGAGATCCGAGGGCAACAAGCCCCCCCCTTTTTAATCTTTCACCAAACCAATCCGATAAAAAAATTTTAGACAGCCATTCTGTTAAAAATAGTTCAAAGGTCAGATAAGAAAAAACTCCAGCTTCGATACAGCCCCCCCAGGACCCAGGGGTAGGTGTTCTAAGTTATGCCCTTGGCATATATGGTTCTTATGGAAAGGATGCTCGTATAAACTTTATAGAGGGCTCATTTGATTGGAAATTGAAAGTTCTAGCTCACTTTTTAAGAGTAAAAACGATCGAAGGAGAACTAGCCCCCCCAACCTACGCCCGTTTCCCCCAAACCAATCCGATACAAGAGATTCTAATAATTCTAAAAATAGATAAAAACCTCCGGTGTCGACACAACCCCCCCAGAGCCCAGTGGAAGGCGTTGTAAGTTATATCCTCGGGGCTAGTAGTGACCCTTCTATATATTCAGGACGAGCTTAGGGACGAGATTGCATAATTCCACCAAACACGCAATATTTTGGAACTAGATATTCACGGAAGAGATGGTGTAAAGCGACCAGACTGGTTTCTGAGGCAACAACCATTTTCTGGACCAGTCAGAGAGAACGAATACAGAGGGTACTTAATATACGGTAACTTGATTATCATAGCTATAGCAATCAAATTCAATACTTGCCAGACGGGTTTCTGAGGTTAACAGCCGAGCTGGTTAACAGCCAAGCTTTCGACTATTTTTTTTTCCCACCTCCTCTCCTCTCGGTGACTTTCAAATTTTCTTTAACAATATCTCATAATTTATTTAATGTCACCTACTAATGTCACCTAAGCTTCCGACTATTAGCATTCAACGGAAGGTTTAATGATTGCATACGGTATTAGATATCAAAAAGTTGTATCATTTGCATGAAAGTAACTCAATTTGCGAAAAACATATTCCATTGGCATAACTCTGCTCTGAATGATCATAATTGGTGATTGAATAATAGGGGTGAAACAGATCTCGATAAAATTTTTAATTGGATTGTATGAAGGGGGTAAAAAGGGTTAAACTGCTTAAAAGTTAAGGAATCCCAAGGGGGTGGTAACTCTTACGTAACTTATCATAAATTTGGAATAACATCAATGGTATCAATCTATGAAAACAATTACTGTTGACAGGGTGATCATGGGAATTCACTTAGCTTTACTTCTTGGCTGTGTTCTATATAGTACATAAATACAATTTAAACAGTGTTGCCAATACAAAATATGCATTAGCATCGGGGTATGCTAAAAAGTTTAAACTAATAGAGTCATAAGCGTCAAGACGACCTTATGGCTAGACATAGCTTTACTCCTCGACTCTGTACTATATAATACACAAGTATCAATCGAGCAGTGTTGTCAATATAAAATATGTCTTAGCATTGGAGTATGCTAAAAAGTTTAAACTAACAGAGTCATATGCCCCAAGATGACCTTATGCCTTGACCTACCTTTACTCCTCGACTTTGTTCTGTATAAGATACAAGTACCATTTGAATAATATTATGAATATATAATTTGCCTTAGCATTGGGGTATACTAAAAAGTTGAAACTGATAAAGATGTAGATGCCAAGAAAAGAATTTTAATAGAGAAATTCAGAACAAATTTTAGAAATCCTTAGAAATCAACTAGTGAGATGATTATGGGTTTGAACCATCAAGGACCACAACTACCAATAACCCTAACCACCAAGGAACTCAACCTCCAAGGGCACCCTATCTCCAACCTCCAGGGGGCCCCCTGCCTCCAAACATTTGGGGCCCATCCCCCATTTTTCTTATACTTTTTTTTGAAGTTTATTTAGCTTTTTTTAGTTTTTTTTAACATGGTATTTTTTCAACTTTTTTACATGTCTTAGAATGACATAAAACGTACTTAAAACATAAGAAATTCACATTTAATATTTTCCAAATTCAAAATGAGAATGATATAGAAATGTTAGTCTTGACTTTTACTATATGAAAAATAATGATCGTAGTAGCAATTTTTTTATGGACTAAAATTTTTGGACTTAAAAAATTTTTCAATTTTTTTTTTATGAATCTCAAAATGATATGAAATATGCTTGCGGCTGTACCAGTCATACTCAATGCTTGCTCATAAACACGACGCGGCTTTCCCAGTGGTACTCTATGGTCGTCGATCGACACTACACTGCTGTACTATTTGAGAACTAAAGTTACATCAATCAACAACATAGCGGATTTTAACATGGATCAAAGTGTTGAGTCAGAAATATCATTTTATTGTGAGTGTTCTATTTGGGATGACCACTATCATGACTTAAGTAATTCATATGAGTAATTCTTCTTGCAGTCATAGTGACAGAGACATGCAAAAAGTTAGGTTAATTAAGGTTCAAATAGAGTGGCGTGACACTCTAAGTGACCCGAAATTAACTTAACTTTTTGCATATCTCTCTCACTATTACTGTGTGTCTGAGCGGGTGTGCTGCCATCTATAACCAGTCTAACCTAAATTCAACGTAAGGATGCATAAAATCAAATTAATAAAACTTAGATTTTATTAATGTTATCTGATGTATCCGATAAAGACGTTGATAATGAATTTATTCACTCCGATACTTAGATTATGTCAATTTTATCCAGTGTATCTGACAAAAGATGTTGGTAAGAAAATTTATTCGCTCTGACACTTAGATTTTGTCAATTTTGTCCTATGTATCCGAGAAAAGGAAGTTGATTTGGAATTTAATCACTCTGATACCTAGAAAAGAATGTTGACAAAGAATGTATTTAATCTGATAGTTCGATATTGTCAATTTTATCCGATGTAATTGACTGAGATGTTGATAAAAAACATTGTTTCACTCTAATGCTTAGATTTTATCGATTCTATCCTATGTATCCGAGAATAGATTTTAATATAGAATTGAATCACTCTGATAGTTAGATTTTGACAATGTTAACCGACGTATCCAGCAAATGATGCTGATACAGTTCTATACTTAGATTTTGTGAGTGTTATCTGAAGTAAACGACAAAGGAAGCTGATAAAATAATTTATTCACTCTGATACTTAGATTTTGACAATGTTATCCGACGTATCCGACAAAAGATGTTGCTAAAGAATTTATTCAATCTGATAGTTCGATTTTGTCAATTTTATCCGATGTGACTGACGCAGATGTTGATAGAAAACCTTTATGCACTCTAATACTTAGGTTTTGTCGATGCTATCCTATGTATCCGAGAATAGATGTTGATTTAGAATCTAATCACTCTGATGCTTAGATTTTGATAATGTCAACCGACGTATCCAGCAAATGAAGCCGATAAAGAATTTACTCACTATGATACTTCGAATTTCTCAATTTTATCCGACGTATCGGACAAAGGATGATGATAAAGAATTTATTCATTCTAAAACATAGATTTGGTCAATATTATCCGACGTATCCGACAAATGATATCGATAAAGAATTTAATCAATCTGATACTTTGATACAAACTGACGTATCCAACAATGGATGCCGATAAAGAATTTATTCAATCTGATGCTTAGATTTTATTGATTTATCCGATGTATCTGACAAAAAGATGATGATTCAAATTATTGACTCTGATACTTAGATTTTTTTAATGTTATTTGATGTATCCGACAAAAGAAGTTGATAAGGAATTTATTCACTATGATATTTAGATTTGGTCAGCTTTATCAAACGTATCTGTCAAAACACATTGATATATAATTTATTCACTCTGATACTTAGTTATTGACAGTTTTATTAAACGTATCCGTAAAAGGACATTGATAAAGAATTTTCTCACACTGATGCTTAAATTTTCTCAGTTTTATCAAGCGTATCTGACAAAACACGATGATAGGGAATTTATTCTCTGCAAAGTTGTATTTCTTTAATGTTATCTGATGTAACCGACAAAGGAAGTTGATAAAAGAATTTATTCACTCTGATACTTACATTTTCGCAATGTTATCGACGTATCCGAAAAAAGATGTTGACAAGGAATTTATTCAATCTGATAGTTGCATTTTGCCAATTTTATCCGATGTAATTGACTGAGATGTTGATAGAAAACATTTATTCACTCTTATACTTAGATTTGGTCAGTGTTATCAATCGTATCTTTCAAAAGACATTAATAAAGAATTTAATCACTATGATACTTAGATTTTCGCAATTTTATCAAGCATATCTGACAAAAGATGATGATAAAGAATTTATTCACTCTGATGATTAGATTTTGAGAATGTTATCTGGTGTATCTGACAAAAGAAGTTGATAAAAAATTTATTTAAACTGATACTTAGATTGTGACAATGTTATCCAACATATCCGAGAAAAGATGTTGATAAAGAATTTATTCTACCTGATACTTAGATTTTGTCAATTTTGTCCGATGTATCTGACATAGATGTTCATAGAAAAAATTTATTAACTCTGCCACTTAGATTTTGTCAATGTTATCCAATGTATCTGACAATAAATGTTGATACAGAATTTAATCACTATGAAACTTAGGTGTTGGTAATGTTAACCGACATATCTGGCAAAGGATGTTGATAAATAATCTATTCGCTCTGATACTTATATTTTATTAATTTTATCCCGACCTATCCGACAAAATATGTTGATAAGGAATTTATTCATTCTAATACATAGATTTTGTCAATGTTATCCGACGTATCCGACAAATGATATCGATAAAGAATGTTAATAAATAATTTGTTCACTCCGATACTTCAATTTTGTCTGTGTTATCAAACGTATCTGTCAAAAGACATTGATAAGGAATTTATTCCCCTTATACTTAGATTTGCTCAATTTATCAAGCAAATCTAACAAAGGTCGATGATATAAAATTTATTCACTCTAATACTAAGATTTTGTGAATGTTATCTGATGTATCCGATAAAAGAATGTTAATAAGGAATTTGTTCACTATGATACGTAGATTTTGTCGATGTTATCAAACGTATCTGTCAAAAGACATTGATTAGGAATTTATTCTCTCTGATACTTAGATTTTGACAATGTTATCCCGTGTATCTCACAATAGATGTTGACACAGAATTTAATCACTCTGACACTTAAGTTATAATAATGTTAACCGACATTTCCGGCAAAGGATGTTGATAAAGAATATATTCGTGCTGATACTTAGATTTTATCAATTTTATCCTAAGCGATCCAAAAAAAGATGTTGATAAAGAATTTATTCATTCTAACACTTAATTTTTTCTATATTAACCTATCTATCCAACATAGAATGTATGACAATTCCTTTTCTTAATCTCCGATTTTTTAATAGACATTCTAAACTTTTGATTTGCTACCATACTCTAAAATTAATGAATACATGACAAGATTATGCATCATATATTTTTAATAAAATAATGACATATAGAATATTAGTGTAAAAACATATTATTATACATTATTAATATCATTGAACATCTTTGGACATTCTGAATCTCCTCTATAAAGTAATTCATTGTGTTCTCTCTTGATAGTGCCCTATGTAGAGATATCCATCTTGGCTATGTCTCTTCTTTAGATCTTTTGTTTTCTGTCATATCGAGCCTCCTTTTGTGAGAGCTTCCTTGTGATCCTGATCTTCCCTGTAATGGAGAGGATGTCCTTTGTTTGTATTGTTCCTTGTGATATTCGTCACCCTCTTCCACTGCAGAAACTGATGAGCCTATCCTTTTTCTCACCGTCTCATCAAAGATTCTTCTTCTCATTTCTTGCAGATTGTCCTCTTCTATTTAATTTTCCATGATTTCTAAATTTGCTGCATTGCTCTCATATGAATTACTGAAAAAAGAAAAACGAGCAAAATGGCTTTTTAGCCAAATGACGATACTGAAAAAACGAAGCGAATATTTCGAGAGGACAAATTTTCGCTTCGTTTTTTCAGTATCTTCATTTGGCCTATAAAAACCCCATTTTTGATCGTTTTTCTTTCTTTATGTGATGTCAGGCCAATGTGGTTTAAGAAATTATCTTTATGAATTACTGAAGTCATAATAATGGCCATTACAAATAGCACACTCACAATAAAATATATTTTAAACTCAACAATTTGATCTATGTTAAAATCTGCTATGTTGATGATTGATGTAACTTTAGTTCTCAAATGGTACAGGAGCGTAGTGTCGATAGCCGACCATAGAGTACCACTGGGTAAGCTGCTTCGTGTTTATGAGTAAGCATTGAGTATGACTGATACAGCCGCAAGCATATTTCATATCATTCTAAGATTCGTAAAAAAAAGTTGAAAAATTTTTTAAGTCCAAAAAATTCAGTCCATAAAAAAGTGCTACTACAATCATTATTTTTCTAATAGTAAAAGTCACGACTAACATTTCTATATCATTCTCATTTTGAATTTGCAAAATATTAAATGTGAATTGTGTATGTTTTAAGTATGTTTAATGTCATTTTAAGACATGTAAAAAAAATGAAAAAAATACCATGTTAAAAAAATAAAAAAAGTTGAAAAAAAACTTCAAAAAAATATAAGAAAACGGGGAGAGGGGCCCCAAAAAATTGGAGGGAGGGGCCCCTTGGAGTTTGAGGATAGGGAACCCTTGGAGGTTGAGGTCCTTGCTGGTTCGGGTCATTGGTGGTTGTGGTCCTTGATGGTTCAAACCCATAATCATCTCACTAGTTGATTTCTAAGGATTTCTAAGGATATGCTAAGGCATATTTTATATTGATAACACTACTCAAATGGTACTTGTGTATTATACAGAACACAGTCCATGAGTAAAGGTAGTCAAGGCATAAGGTCATCTTGGGGCCTATGCGTCTATTAGTTTCAACTTTTTAGCATACCCCAATGCTAAGGCATATTTTATATTGACAACACTACTCGATTGATACTTGTGTATTATATAGTACCGAGTCGAGGAGTAAAGCTATGTCTAGGCATAAGGTAATCTTGGTACCTATGACCGTATTCGTTTAAATTTTTTAGCACACCCCGATGCTAAAGCATATTTTGTATTGTCAACACTGCTTAAATGGTAGTTATGTATTATACAGAACACAGCCGAGAAGTAAAGCTAAGTCAAGTCCCATGATCACCTTGTCAACAGTTTTTTTTCCATAGATTGATACCATTGATGCTATTCCAAATTTATGATAAGTTACGTAAGAGTTACCACTCCCTCGGACTTTTCTTAACTTTTAAGCAGTTTAACCCTTTTTACCACCTTCATACAATCCAATTAAAAATGTTATCGAGCTCTGTTTCACCCCTATTATTCAATCACCAATTAAGATCATTCATTGCAGAGTTATGCCAATAAACATATCTTTTTCGCAAATAGAGTTATTTTTACGTAAATGTTAGAACTTTTTGATATCTAATACCGTATGCACTCATTAAACCTTCCGTTGAATACTAATAGCCGAAAGCTTAGCTGTGAACCAGCTAGGCTGTTAACCTCAGAAACCCATCTGGCATATATTGAATATGATTGCTAAAGCTATGATAATCAAGTTACCGTATATTAAGTACCCTCCGTATTCGTTCTCTCTGATTGGTCCAGAAATGGGGTGCTGCCTCAGAAACCTGTCTGGTCTCTTTATACCATCCCGTCCCTAAATATCTAGTTTCAAAATATTGCGTGTTTGTTGGCATTATGCAATCTCGTCACTAATCTTGTCCTTAATATATAGAAGGCTCACTACTGGGACTTATATGATTTTTATGAAAGAGACGCTCGTATGAACTTCAGAGGGGTCTCAGTTGATTGGAAATAGAAAGTTCTAGTTCACATTCTAAAAGTCAAAAGAGATCCAAGGGCAACTATTCCCCTCCCCCCACACACTCTTTCCCCCCAAAACATCCGAAAAATTTTTAGAGATAGCCTTTTTGTTAAAAATAGTTCAAAGGTCAGATAGGAAAAATTCCTGTGTCGACGCAACCCCCCAGGGCCCAGAGGCCTCCGTTGTAAGTTTTGCTCTGGTGGCATATATTGTTCTTATGGAAGTAAGTTCTTAGCCCTTTGATAAAAGAAAACGAGAATCTGTAAGCTTTGACGAATAAAAAGTAATCAAAGTAAAAACAAGCAAGACGCAAGGTCTTAGCACTTTGATCAATGGAAAAAGGGGCTTAAGGGTAATGAACATTTCATATGCATAATAATAGTTCATAGGCTGCTAGTACTTTGTTAAGGTGTTTTACAATCACGTCCCCTCTCTCAATCATACCCCCTCCTGGCGATCTCTCAATAGCCATATTACATGTGAATTCCGTTCTTTAAGCTTCCTCAAATATAATCCGATGTAAATAATTGCTTTTTATTTGCATGTAGTCTAATTACAGTATATCTAGTATAAGTCAAGTATAAGTATAAGTATATATCATGTAGTAAAAGTCTAGTATAAGTATAAGTATATATCATCTAGTATAAGTCTAAGTATATAACCTCCTTTCAGTCATAGCTATAATCTTAAATGAAACATTTCATGAACAGAACTCAAAATGTACATTGGAAAAATTCTTGAGATGACTACTTAAAACGGGGATGTATGCTTCACACGAATAAAACTTTGGTCCTATTCCATAATTACTAATGTTTTCCAAATGTTTCCCTTAATTTGAATAAAGCGACTTAAACAGGTGAAATAGAGCAATTACCAAAGCACCATGTTCCCTTGTAGTACTTAGGACCGTAGGCGGCATTAAGGGGGCAGTTATCTCCCAATAATTAGAAAAAATTTATAATTTATTAAGTAAACCAAAAAATTATAATTGGCAAGAAACTGGTGCCCACACCTTTGCTCTTTTACCGTTTTTGGGTTCTGTATCCATTATAAAATATTTTCCCAAAATAAGTTTTTACACAGCTTAATATCTCGTTTAGGCTTTTATTTTTCCGTGATGGGTATCCCATACCACCAGATCCCTTGGATAAGGACCCCTCTTGCCCCTCAGTCAAAATCTGATATTACGCCCATGTTTAGGGCCGTAGTGCGCCGTGTTTAAAATGTATACAAAAAGTGCAAGAAAAAAGTACAATTTTGAGCCGTATGATACAAACGTAATTGTGTTAATATGCATGAATTTATCGATAGACTGGATTAATTAATGATATAAGTGCTATGACTCGTCGGTATCTGTTACTCGGCTAGAATTGTTCCCCTTTCTCTGCAAACCGAAATCCTAATTTTCTTCAATTCGGGTTCAACTTTTCAAGTTATACAAAAACGTTTCATTATTGCCCCCTCCACCAAATAAAGATTATTATTTGTCCCCCTTCCCCGAACAATATTTGCTCACGTACCTGATCTAGCTCGTAGGTGCTTAATTCCAGATCGTGCACGTATAAACTTATTTTCAAATTAAAAATTCTTACTGAATAATTTCCTAAAAAAACCGTTTCTTAAGAAAAACCCTAACCCACTCCAGACCATAGAAAAAAGTTTAAATTCATCTTGAAATATCCTTTCCCAAGTAAAAATCCACATTTCTTCCTGACAATGTCTAGTCATGCATCGGCGATTCTGTAGCTAACATTCAACTTGAAATATGCGAGCTACGAGGGACTCTAAGTTTGAATGCTGGAAGCGGAACACATCTGAATCGATTAAGTAAAGCTATAAAATGAGGACCCCCTTGGTGGAAGATTCCACAAATCAGTTTCAGAAAAAGATCTAGTTCAGAACAATTAAGATAATAGGCCGTTATACGAACATCGTTCATCTAGCCAAGTTGGGATGCTAATGTAAATGTTAAACAATGTGATATGCAAACATGGGGACAAAATTATCTGATTAAAGTGTCATTTTTAATGGAGTGTTTAGGAACAAGACTTCATTAGAAATGTTGAGCTGGCTTATGTACAGTGTTTCTCCAAAAGCATCTTTACCGAGGAAAGAATAACATCACAATAAATCATCAACAGCATTGTGAAAATATACATTCCGTCCATATACCTTACTGTTAGGGTAGAGGCTGGGGGAGGGGGGCTAAAACATAAAACAGTACATTTTAGGTTATACTTATTAATCGTTTCCTATGAAAAAGGGGAGGCTTTAACCGAAAGGTTATCCCCTTTCCAAAATTAGTTACACCAGTCGGTATACGATACGCATGGTTGGAGTGCGCAATGTGTGGTGGAAGCTTGCCATGCGTAGCGAAGGCATACCATGCGTGGTGAAAGCGTGGCACGGAGAGGTGAAACTTGGCTGAAGTATGCGGGGTATTACGGAGGTGTGTCACGTGTGGTGTAAGAGTGCTATGCGTAGTGCAAAAAAGGGGTTGTCTATTAGAAGCGTGCGCTTATTTCTATAAGCCAAGACGCGGCGAGACGGAGCGTGGTGTAGAGCTCGCAATTAACTATCATAGCAAATTATCGGTCCATATTACACAGCTACTACGCCAAGTAATGTTAGTACTGTTATATACAGGAATTAATTCATTATATTTTCAAGTGCCATAATAGCAATTGACAAACTAACATTATAGTCAGAGGCAACGCTCTAACGTTACCTTAGAAAAGAGCTATCTGCCTTCAATGTGTTATCTTTTCTCTTTTGTTCGACCACTATGTAGGGAAGAGGAACTTACAAAAGGGCTCATTTGATTGAAAATTGAAAGTTCTTGTGTCTTCGTTTAAGGATTAAATGTGATTAAAGAGGAATTATCCCCTCTCACTGCCTTTTTTTACTAGGTCAAAAACCCGTTTCTCTAGACATGCAGCTTGACACTTAAACACGTAACTTATTCAGCCAAGACACCGCTCATGCACAAAAAAACTTTAGGTTGAGGTTAAGAGCTCCCAAACTGGGGCAAGGAAACATTTTTTTTAGATAGGCTTGAAACATTTATCTGAAAGCTCTGGGGCCAAAGGGACTCCAATGTACTAAAAGGAATCGCTTAAATTAATGGCCAAAACTTAAAAGGTTAAAATACTGGCCTGAAATTCTTAAGGAAGCTTGCCTGGGTTTTTGGGAACGAAAGTTTTTTTTGCAAGGGAGGGGGGAGGCTAGGGGCCCATAAATCATCAAAAGCCTTTTTTTCTGGTCCGTGTGAAACCTTGCAACAGCAAGTCCGTTGGCTAAGAAACAAAACAAGCAGTTACAACCAGTCAGAACATGAATTGAAGATTAAAGTACCTAGATATTCAAGGATGTATCTAGGATTGGGTCCAAACGGCTTCAGACCCACTAAAGAAAGAATAAGATGTATAATTCATCCTAGCAATATACACCGCATTCTGCACGAAAAACACGTTAAATCAAATATATCAAAAAAAAATATACAAAAAAAGAGAGTGATCGATCATTTAGTAGGCCTACATAATTACATAATACATAATATCATAATTACATAATAAATAATAATTAATACATAATAAATAATTACATAATACACTTTCATAATAAAAGAAACTTTTTCGCATTCATGGTTTTGAGTTTCAAGCCGCTCGGGAAAAAAAAGGTGTGCTGTAGCTTTTTCGGACCCTTTTTTTTAGGCGAATCAATATTTTTGTCTTTGTTGTGAGAAAATTCAGGTTCCTTGTCTGAGTTTACAAGTTTCACGCCGATTAAAAAAAAGTTTTAAGCCCATTTTGGGAGTGCCCGCTCAATTTGATTTTTTTTTGGGGGGGGGGGGGTGCATAAGGGCTTCCTGAGCCTAGTAGCTTACGGATGCAAGTTTCAATTCGTTCAGATAGAGGGTGGGGGTATGTTTGCCGTTTGTTGGTGCTTTTTAATTTGAGCCAATGTTTGTACCTCTTTTTCTTGTGCATTGGCATAATTATAGCCAAAAAATTTAATAATAGGATTATGATTGATTTTAAAAATGTTGGCTTTTTTGAAGCCTCATTTTGGGGCACCCATGCAGATTATTTTTTATTTTTTTTTAGCACATTAGGGCCCTCTTGGCCAAGGAAATTGCGGTTTTAAGCTTTAGACCGTCCAAAAAAATCTTTTTAGCTCTTTTTTGGCCTTGTTTTTGGGGGAACGATTTTTTCTTTCTGCATTGGGGTCTTCTTAGTCCAGAGTCTAAAGAAAATAATTTTCTAGTTTACCAGATAAAAGTTTTCAGCCCCTTTTTTATGCTCCCGATTTGGGGTTTTTATGGAAGTTTTATCTGCAAAGGGTTCATCTTGATCTAAGGACTTACAGGTGAAAGTGTCAAACTTACCGGGAGCAAAATTTTTAACTCTTTTTCTGTGCCCCTTAACACCCTTTCCCTCTCCAAAAAAAGTGTGATCCTCTTGGCCCTGAGACTGAACGCTGAAAGTTTCTGGCCAATCGGAAACCCAAGATAGAATATCATCCCCTTGTTTTTTGCACTATATAACCTACCGATAGGCAATTTTTATAATTTACTGACCTTGCCCCAGAGGATGTGGGGTCTTTTCATACCTGAAGGTATATTTATTGTAAGTTCTGATTGGTGGCACTTCCAATCAGGCGACAGCAACTCCTTCGTTTTTACTGCACTAAAATCAGCTATACTTGTGTCAGAGCATTTGTTGATATCAAGGGGATCTTCTTGAAGGGATAAGGATTTTTTACAGTGTCGTTCTTTGAGACAGCTGCTTTTCTATAAGCAAAAAGACAAAGGGGATACCACAGGCTGTATTCCATGTAGCTTATGTGATCTTTGGCTATAATTAAGCTTCTCTCTCTCCTGATAGAGCTATACTGATCAGCTATACTTGTGTCTGAGTATTTGTTGATATCAAGGGGATCTTCTTGAAGGGATAAGGATTTTTTACAGTGTCGTTCTTTGAGACAGCTGCTTTTCTATAAGCAAAAAGACAAAGGGGATACCACAGGCTGTATTCCATGTAGCTTATGTGATCTTTGGCTATAATTAAGCTTCTCTCTCTCCTGATAGAGCTATACTGATCAGCTATACTTGTGTCAGAGTATTTGTTGATATCAAGGGGATCTTCTTGAAGGGATAAGGATTTTTTACAGTGTCGTTCTTTGAGACAGCTGCTTTTCTATAAGCAAAAAGACAAAGGGGATACCACAGGCTGTATTCCATGTAGCTTATGTGATCTTTGGCTATAATTAAGCTTCTCTCTCTCCTGATAGAGAATTAAGTAACTCTTCTCCTTCTAATTTTGTTCAAAGTCCTCTCCTATTGGTAGAAAGTACATTAGCATAATTTTTGAAGTACGGTAAGCAATTGACATTATTGACATTCTGTAATTGATTGAGATTACAATGTAAGGGGATCTTTTGCGTTTATGGCTGGGAACTGAAGAATGGGTGCAAAAAATAAAAATACCAGAGGTTATATGCCTTACAAATTACAGGAGTAGGATGTTAGCGGATTGAGTGTCGATAACAGGCTCATTGTCTAATTACGCCAATGAAAATAATAATTGATACGATTCACGATAGACGTTACTGGGTTTGCATGAATTAATTCGTTTTTAAAGCTATGGCAAACAGATTTGAACAATTCAAAACAATTGCGCCTGTATTCTTTGTTATCAAAAGAGTATATATTTCTTTACTGTGTGCGTGTGTGTAACTGAACCGTCGTTTAACTCGACTCCGTTCAGCTGAATCCTTTAACTGAGCCCGATTTAACTCAACCTCAATGCACCTCAACCCCCATTCAGTACAACCCTCATGCAACTCAGCCCTCATTTAACTCAACCCCATGCAACTCAGTCCCATTTAACTCAATCCCATTTAACCCAAACCCCATGCAACTCAACCGCCTTTAACTCTACTCTTGCTTAGGCAACTCAACCAGAACTAATCCGAGTTGAATGTACGGGGTTGAGTTGAAAGGGGCTGAGTTAAATAGAGGTTCTGTGAGAGGGATGTTGAGTTAGATGAGGGTTGAATTAAATGGTGTCGAGTTAAATTAGGGTTGAATTACACTGGGGTTGAGTTGAAAAGGGTGGAGTTGAGTGTGATTTAATTCAAATGGGGTTGTATTAAACAGGAGTTGAGTTAGATTGAGATGGAGTTTTATGGGGGTTGAGTTAAACGGAATCAGTTAAACGGGAGTTGGGTTGCACAGGGATCCAGTTAAATGGGTTGAGTTTCAAGGGGTCTAATTAAATGAGGGTTCAGTTGCAGGAGAATCATCTTTTACACGGGATTATGTCTTTGTTTATTGCAATTTTTTTCAAGGCTGTTCGCTAAATCTAGAAAAGGCTAAATCAACGACTCAAGGATTAAATTGAAATAAGACTCATCTTAAAATGCAAATAAATAAAATTAAAAATTTAAATTAATCAAAAATGAATATTTAAATTAAATAGATAAATTCGTAGTGGAATTAAATTACAGTCATTCAAAGTAAATTTGAACAGATTGATTTTTGGTCGAAGAATCAAGAGCGCTAAAAATGAAAAAAGGACAACACATTTATTATTTGCAGCTGACAGCCTTTGAAGTAGCCAGCCGAAGTATAAAAAAATGCCTATTAAGTATTTTTGTCAATAAATACAATTTACTGCTATCCTGTGAGATTGTTTCTTTGAGTACAAAGGCTGTCAAAGAATATAAACACAAATGATATTACGAAATTACAGCACAGGGAAGTGAAGCAAACTTCCGTCTTACGTTGGTCTACAGACAAAAATATATTAGAGGAGATTGGAGGGTTCTCGAAAGGGAGTAATTTTAAGTGTACATTAGGCCTCAACAGTGTATCTGGGTCTCGCCGGCTCAAGAGCAATTTGTGTCATAGGCAAAAGCACTTCTAGTCAATATTACACAAACAGCAGTCAAGCTGTAGGAAATTGAAAACCTAAAAAGAAATTCAATCATATCTTAAATTTACTATTTACTGTAACTTTGGTTTTTAAAATTTTACTATTTTTTGCAGTTGAAATGTGTTTGTTTTTAAACATAAGACTTAATTCGCTCATTATATATCGTACTTACAAATAGCCATTTTGTATAATTACGAAATACTGAATTCGTTGAATTCTGTTATCCTTAGCATTAGGCGTAAACAGTCCCAAAATCACGGAACAGAAAATTCCGCACAGAGCTGGAAATCCAAATTTAGATAAATTTTAAGTAAAAATGTAAGAGTTATTTTAAAATCTTTGGTAAAACAACGCGTTAAAGATTGCTCCGACGCATTCACCCAATAAGCAGTGCAGTCAAATCCATAACGCCGTCACGTCCTCAAAGGGAACGTATGAATTTATCTGGTGCTGGCCTTGACGTATGGCTAAAGATAGAAATCCAAACACCATAAGGGCAAAAGGGAAGTGGAGACCGACATTTAACCTGAATAGTGATATTAGAGCGGATGGATGGGGTGAAACACCTCAAGACGGTGCCCCTTTTATCTTTTTACCCCACCCCAGGATTTTCAGAAACACCTCCCCCAAATATTTGGTTATTGACACCACTATGTATTAGTATTGTATGGAAAGTATCAGCATCAGGCTTCCGGTTTTCCTGAACAGGCCGAGGATATTGATTTTGTGCCTTTTTCAACTCCAACATGCAAAAAGTGGACATTTATTTACTCTGTGAAGTTCTTTTAAGTTTATTCTCGTAACAGATTCCCCCCCTCGAGGATTTGTGGCTCTGGCTGAAGATTCTCTTTCCATTATGGGAAAGACAAGCGATTTAAAATGTATAAGAATAAAAACAAAACACAATACTTCTAAGTATGGTTTGGGAATTTGAATCTATGTCCTTACTACTACTACTACTACTGCTAATACTACTACTACTACTACTAACTCACCGCAGCACCAAGCCACCTGAGGCAAACACAGTTATGCACGCTCCTCCTCTATCCCAATCTATTCAAATACCCCCTCTTTACAACCTCCCAAGAAGTTCCCATTTCCCTTAAATCTTTCTTTATGACATCTTCCCACCCCAATTACGGACGACCTATTTTCCGTTTAGCCCTTGACGGATGGCCAAAAAGAACAATCTTCGGCAGTCTGTCATCCTTCATCTACAGAACGTGCCCAATCCATCTCAACCTTTCTCTCATTATAGCCCTAGTAAGCGGGATTGAACCGCATTTTTCGTACAGCCTACTGTTTGAAATATGGTCAGTCAGCCGGGTACTCAGAGCAATCCATAGGCAATTTCTCTGGAAAACATCTAGCTATGCCCTTAGACTTCCGTAAATAGAATAGTTTTGTAAAAGTATGAAACGATTTGTTTCAAAATTCATCTGATGATAATAATTGACCTTTTTAGGTTGTGTGTGTACCTCAACCCCGTTTAAATCAATCCAGTTATACTCATCGCGTTTAACTCAACCCTCCTTCAATTCAATCCTCATCAACTCAACCCCCCTTCACCTCAACCTCCATTCAACTAAACCCACATGTAACTCAACCCCCATTATAATCCCATTTAACTTAATTCCAATTCAACTCGACTTCATTCAATTTAACTTCGTGCAACTCAACCTCCGCCTAACTCAACCCCATGTGACTAAACCCCCATTCAACTCAACCCTAGCCTAACCTGCTGCAGGGGTTGAACTAAATTGGGGTTGAATTGAATGGCGGTTGAGTTGCCCATATGTTGAGTTACATGGGGTTTGTTTTAAATGTAGTTGGGTTAAATGACAGCTAAGTTTCACGGGGACGGAGTTGAATATAGGCTGAGTCGAGAGGGGTCAAGCTAAACGGGGATGGAGTTATATATAAACCCTTTCTCTGTTCACGTTTAAGTAAGCCTACAGATAAGATTCTGGACCTCGTTAATGCATTGCCAAATGCACTGTTTAAAATAAAAGGAAAAAAACTTCATGTCATTGAGCTGAGTCTTAGGTATCAGTTGGTTTTTCAACTCGTAATAAAAGTTTGACCTATTTTGTTTAATTGATCAATTAGGAACAGTGGATTTCCGAAACAACGCTTTTCTTCTAAGAAAAAAAAATAAATAGCGACGATAACCGGTCAAATGTTGTGAGTTTTCTTTCTTTCGTTTTCTTTCTTTTTTTACAGCAACTCAGGTATTCTATTTTTATTATATTTAACAATTGGTTCCAATTTAACTTATGCTCAACAATATGTTTTCAGGCCAATTGTTTCACGAAGCTACACAAAAAACTGCTGTTCGATACCCCGTTCTAGGGCTATAAAGAAAGAAAAAATAAGATAACTAGGTCAAATTTTACCAATGAAGGATGATAGATTGCCAAAATTAGTGCTTTCTGGTCACCCATCTGATGCTAAACGAAAAGTAGGCCATCCTTGAATGGGCTGGGAAGATGTCATAAGAAAGGATTTAAAGGGAACTGGAACTTTATAGAAAAGTGAAGATTGAAAGAGGGAATAATGAAGTTTAGAACAGTTTGTGGCAGAGGAGTTTTTGCAGCTGCATTGGCCTCAGACGGCATGTTGGTGCAGCGAGTTGCTAGTAGTAGTAGTAGTAGCTCTTTTAGAGCTGGGAGGTGTCCATCACCCCTCCCCCTGATCTGATTGAAACGTGTCTCTTTGTTTTTAAATAGCTAAAGCGAGGTGTTCATTGAGTTGTTTTACAGTCCAGTTACTTGTTTTAAATAAAACACCGGTGGATTACAGATTTTGCTAAGTGACTAATATAATTTACTAAGTATTAGTATTCGTTCATTCAGTCCTATTTCTTTCAAACAGCCACCTTAAAAGGTAGATCTTCGAATCTCTAAACCGATCTAAAACAAATGTAATAATGTCATGTCAAGTCTTGCCTATCGTTCAAAAATCTTTTGCTAAAGCTATTAACTCAAGACTGATATAAAATAATTTTCAGTTTCATTGTCTCATAATTTTCAAAATGAATATTGCAAAAACCTAATGGGCAGCAGTTGATTTGAACAAGGATATAAACCTAATAATGCATAATCCATTCTGAAGGAGTCTATGGTTAAAGATGCGTTTAGGATGACCAGGGGCTGAACATTTGTAGAATAGACAAGACGATTTCTACACAAAGGAAAAGTAGGGGGAATTTGCCCTGTATTTAAAATGAACAATTTGCTCTTGTAAAATACACAACTACTACTACTACTACTACTACTACTACTACTAAAAACTCACTGCAGCACCAAGCCGCCTGAGGCCAAAACAGCTACGCATGCTCCTCCTACATCCCAATCTATTCAAAGCCTCCTTTTTTACACCCACCCACGAAGTTCCCATTTACTTTAAATCTTTCTTTATGACGTCCACCCACCCCAGACGAGGACGACCTGCTTTCCGTTTAGCCCTAAACGCTTGGCCGAAAAGAAGAGTCTTTGCAATCTGTCATCCTTCATCCGCACAACGTGCTCTATCCACCTCAACCTTTCTTTCATTATAGCCCTAGAGAGCGGTATTGAACCACATTTTTGTATAGCCTATTTTTTGAAATACGGTCCGTCAGCCGAGTACCCAGAACAATCCTTAAGCAATTTTTCTGGAAAATATCTAGCAAATCTTCATCCGATTTTCTGAGCGCCCATGCTTCAGAGCTATATTTGACCACTGTCATCACTGTAGCTTCTAATATTCTAATCTTGGTTTGCAGACTTATCTTCCTATTCTTCCAAAGTTTTTTTAACTGTGAAAAAATACCTTGAGCCACGGCTATTCTACTTTTAACATCTTCACTGCTCCCACCATCTTTACTAATAATACTACCAAGGTAAGTGAAGCTGCTAACCTGATCAATCTTTTCATTACCCAACGTCACCTTTTCATCTTCACTTATTCCTAGCCTTTGTGAATTAGTCTTCTTATCATTAATTTTCAAACCTATTCTAGCAACCTGAACTCGCAAAAGCTCTAAAAGTTCTTTCATTTTGCTTGCACTTTTCATTTAGGAAGCTTAAATCATCAGTATAATCTAAGTCCAGGAGACTTTTTCATCCCCATTTGATTCAGTGGTCTCCCATTGCCTTTCCTGTGCTCCTTAAGCCCATCAAAATAATACATATAAAGGGGGGTAAAACACAACCCTGCTTAACTCCTTATTTAATATAAAACCAGTTGCTAACCTCATTTCCTAACTTAACCACAGCAGTGTTATTCTCGTACATAGCACTAACCACTTTGATGCCTGGTATACCATGCAAGGATAAAACCTTTACTAAAGCTCTTCTATCAACAGAATCGAAAGCTTGCTCATAATCTATAAAACTGAGGACCAAGGTGTTTGAAAACTCAGGCACTTCTCAATTATTAGCCTAAGAGTGAAAATTCGGTCGACACATCCTCTATCTTTTATAAAAACCGCACTGTTCTTCACTTAGAACTTTGTCTACGGCATCTCTCAGTCTAAAAAGTATCATATTTCTAAGTAATTTACTACCTACAGAGACCAGACTAATGCCTCGATAATTACCACACTCACTTTTATCACCTTTCTTATAAAGTGGCTTAATTAAGGTTTCCCAAAAATCGTTAGGTACTTCCCCTTTTTCACAAATCATATTCATAATCTTCAGCACCTTATTTCTAACCTCAGAGCCACCATATTTAAGAAACTCATTTACCACCCTATCAGCACCTGGAGCCTTATTTTTTTAATCCTTTTGGTACTGTCGCTAATTCTTCCTCATAAAACAAATCTTCCTTCACATCCAAGGTATCATAAACATTTTCTTTTTCCTCTATACCTTTTCCTGCAACTCTATCTCGGTTTAGCAAATTCTCAAAATTATTGGCCCATCTCTCTCTAGTTCTTTCCTTATCGCTAATTGTGGCCCCATTCCTATCTTTAACTGGGCCAAGTCTGGATAGACTACTCCCTCTCAATTTATGAACATGCAAGTACAATATTTTACTATTATGCCGTCTAGCTGTATCTTCCAGATCCTCGGCAATTTCATCCATGGCCTTCACTTCACATCTCCTTAGTTCATATTTCAATGTTTTCTCTACTTTCTTTACATTCCTTTTGTTTTCATATGATCTATCACTCAGATAATTCTTGTACAAGTCCTTTCTCCTTTCTATTAAACATAAAGCTTTTTCACTGATATTCTTAGCTGCAGTTCTAGCTTTCTTCCCTAAGACACCTTCAGCTGCTTCACAAATTATTTTTCTAAAATTATTCCTACCATCTTCCACATTATCAAATTTTAAACTCTCAAGTTTAGTATTCAGCTGTTCCTTAAAAGTATTCCTCAAATTCTCATCCTGGAGTCTACCAACATCATAACTTCCCGGAAGGTAGTTACCCTTCCGATATTTCAGCTTTAAACTAACCCTTGACACTGCTAGATGGTGATCTTTGCTTTTAACATAAATAAAAGCACTACTATATACCCTAGTATCTTGTATTGATCCTGCCAGTCTTCGGTTTCAGAGGCAACGCTATAGCGTTGCCTATAGTAAAGGCCATATGGCTCCAATGTTTCATTATTATTATTTTTCCCAGAGGCACTTCATATGGAAGGGGTCGTCGTAGAAACGTCCAAGGGGGCTCACTCGATTGGAAATCGAGAGTTCTAGTGCCATTTTTAATAGTCGAAAATGATTGGAGGGCACCTAGCCCCCCCCCCCCACACCCACCATTCTCTCAAACACATCCAATCAAAATTTTGAGATAGCCATATTGTTCAGCATAGTTGATTTCCAGATAGAAAATATATTTTTGAGGAGGACACTCCCCCACAAAACATGCTCAATCGATTGGAAGTTAAAGGGATTGTGCCCTTTTCAATAGTCGAAAGTTATTGGATTACAACTAGCCCCCTCCCTCCCACGCCCCATATTTCCCTCCCAACATCTAATCAAAATGGTGAGTTAGATCTTTTGTTACTCGTAAGTTATTTAATAATAAAATATATATTTTTGAGGAGGAATCTCCCCCAAAACCCTCGGGGCAAGTGTTTTAAGTTATGCCCTTTAAGAATACACAAGGTACAGAAGTGGTCCCAAGACAGATCCCTGAGGTACACCACACTTAACTTGATAGGGAGAAGAAAATGCATCATTTAAAACAACTTGAATAGATCTTCCACTTAAAAAAACTATCAAACCATTTCAGATAATTACCACGAACTCCAAGGGACTGTAGACGTTTGAGTAAAATTTTAAAATCCACTGTATCAAACGCCTTTCTAAAATCAATAAAAACAGTCAAAGGGATTTCACCACGTTCAAAGCATTTATTTACAATATCACAGAGAGAATGCACGGCGTCCGACGTCGAGTGACCTTTCCTAAAGCCGAACTGAGTTTCACTTAACATACCTGTTTTCGTAAGGTAATCATATAGCCTTTTATGCACAGTTTTTTCAAATATTTTTGAAAACAGGGGAAGGATTGATATAGGTCTATAATTTTCGATATCTAGTTTAGACCCACCTTTATGGAGAGGGATGACTTTTTCCCTTTTAAGCGCATCGGGGAATACCCCATTTTCCAGGGAAAGATTGATTATGTGGACGAGACATGGTATTAAATAACACATCACTGATTTAAAAGCCTTCAAGTTAATTCCATCTGTCCCTGCTGAATTAGATTTGATTGTTTTCACAACCTTCAGAATTTCATCTCCAGTACACGGTTGAAACTCAATTTCATTTCCAATTCCTCTTTCATCAAAAAATTCACCCTCCAAGGAATCATTATTAAAATTCATTAACCCTTCTGCCTCTACATTTTGACCAGTATTTGAAAAGAACTCAACAAATTTATTAGTAATAATCGTTTCATCACTCACTGCTTCTCTTTGAATCAGCAGCAAATTGGGTGGAGCTTCTTTCCTCTTTCTCAATAGGTCATTTAAAACCTTCCAAGTTCCTTTCGCATTATCCTTATTTAAACTCAGTTGGTTAGCAGAATATTCTTTTTTAGCTTTTCTTCTCATTGAGTTCACTTTATTGCGTATTATTTTAAACTCTACCAATTTCTTGACACACTTACTATTTAAATAATCTGCATACACTTGATTTCTTAAATTTGCAATTTCAAGATTTTCAGTGGTTATCCAAGGCTTCCTGGGTGGATTATTTTGCGTTTTCATAAATTGAAGTGGGCTAGTCTTGTCATGAATTGGATGCAAGATCCCCATCATTCTATCATAGGTACCAGAATCGTAATCTTTTGTCTCTAAAATTTTGCCAAGATCAGTGCTGCTTAACTCATCATCAAACCTTTGTAAGTTCTCTTTTTTAACGATCGAGTCTTCACTTTTTTTCTTTCATTTCTTTTTATGCGGACACAAGGTACCGTTCCGAGAACTGGAAAATGGTCCGAACAAGGGTACAGAGCCTCATCGACATAACTATGGTCAAGATATTTCGAAACAACAAAAATATTGTCAATGAGAGTAGCTGAATGACTCATAACCTATGTTGGAATATTAGCAAGGGGAAAAAGATCATTCGCAGCCATTAAATTAAAAAAATCAAGATTCACTCCATTCAGTGATAGCAGATAAAGTTAAAATCACCCATACAAATAAAATCTAAACCTGTCCGAGACACCGCACGCGTAAGTTGATCAAATCCACGCTCAAAATCTTCCCAGCTTGCGCTCGGTGGCTTATACACAATACTAATCAAAAATTTACTACTACCCAAATTTAAATCTATACTAAAACTTTCAAACTTACCCTCTATCCAAACATCAATATTATTTCTTACTTGGTATGTCAATGACTTTGAAATCAAACATGCAATTCCCCCTCTGTGAAGTGACGTCCGGTTTTTAGCCTCCAAATTATAATCTGGAAAAGAATACAGCGAGAAAGAGTGTTCCTGACTAAAAAAAACTTTCAGATATACCAATAGAACTAATTTTTCCTTGAGAATCAGAAAGAAATTGCAACACATCTTAATAGCCAGTAGTGAGGTGACAATTCCAGGCACATAAACGCAACGAATCGGCTTCCCCGGGAAAATATATACCCTGGGGGTATATAAGGTTTTTATAGAAGGCGTTGTCGTAGAAACTTCAATAAGGCTCAATTGATTGGAAATTCAAAAAGCTAGTGCCCTTTTTGATAATCGAAAGTGATTGGAGGGCAACTAACCCCCCCCCCACGTCCATCATTCCTCAAAACACATCCAATCAAAATTTTGAGATAGCCATTTTGTTGAGCGTAGTTGTTTTCCAGATAGAAAATATAGTTTTGAGGAGGATACTCCCCCACAACCCTCAAGGCAAGGGTTTTAAGTTATGCCTGGGGGCATATAAAGTTTTTATAGAAGGCGTTGTTGTAGAAACTTCAAAACAGGCTCAATGGATTGTAAATTCAAAGGGCTAGTGCCCTTTTTAATAGTCGAAAGTGATTGGAGTGCAACTAGCCCCAACCCACGCCCATCATTTTCCCAAACACATCCAATCAAAATTTTGAGATAGCCATTTTGTTCAGCGTTGTTGATTTCCAGATAGGAAATATGTTTTGGAGGAGGACACTCCCCCAGAACCTTCAGGACAAGGGTTTTAAGATATGCCCTGGGGGCACATAAGGTTTTTATAAAAGGTGTTGTCGTAGAAACTTCAAAACATGCTCATTCGATTGGAAGTTCAAAGGGATAGTGCCCTTTTTAATAGTCGAAAGTGATTGGAGGGGAACTAGCCCCCCCACGCCCACCATTCCCCCAAACACATAAAAATTTTTAGATAGCCAATTTGTTCAGCGTAGTTGATTTTCACATAGAAAACATGTTTTTGAGGAGGAAAATCCCCCACAACCGTCAGGGTAAGGGTTTTAAGCTATGCCCTGGGGGCATATAAGGTTTTTATAGAAGACGTTGTCATAGAAACTTCAAAAAAGGCAGATTCGATTGGAAATTTAAAAAGCTAGTGCCCTTTTTAATAGTCGAAAGTGATTGGAGGACAACTAGCCCCCCCCCCCCCACGCCCATCATTCCCCAAAACACATCAAATCAAAATGTTGAGATAGCCATTTTGTTCAGCGTAGTTGATTTCCAGATAGAAAATATATTTTGAGGAGGACAAACACCCACAACCATCAGGGCCAGGGTGTTAAGTCCTGGGGGCATATAAGGTTGTTATAGAAGGCGTTGTCGTAGAAACTTCAAAAAAGGCAGATTCGATTGGAAATTCCAAAAGCTAGTGCCCTTTTTAATAGTCGAAAGTGATTGGAGGGCAACTATCCCCCCCCCACACCCATTATTCCTCCAAACACATCCAATCAAAATTTTGAGATAGCTATTTTGTTCAGGGTAGTTGATTTCCAGATAGAAAATATATTTTTGAGGAGGACACTCGCCCACAACCCTCAGGGCAAGGTTTTAAGTTATGCCCTGGGGGCATATAAGGTTTTCATAGAAGGCGTTGTCGTAAAAACTTCAAAACAGGCTCACTCGATTGGAAATCGAGAGTTCTAGTGCCCTTTTTAATAGTCGAAAATGATTGGAGGGCAACTAGCCCCCCCCCCCCCACGCCCATCATTCCCCCAAACACAACCAATCAAAATTTTAAGATAGCCATTTTGTTCCGCGTAGTTTATTTCCCGATATAAAACTATTTTTGAGGAGGATACTCCCCCACAACCCTCATGGAAAGGGTTTTAAGTTATGCCATTGGGGCATATAAGGTATTTATAGAAGGTGTTGTTGTAGAAACTTCAAAACAAGCTCATTTGATTGGAAATTCAAGAGCTAGTGCCCTTTTTAATAGTCGAAAGTGATTGGAGTGTAACTAGCCTCCCCCTCCTCCCCGCGCCCATCATTTCCCGAAACAAATCCAATCAAAATTTTCAGATAGCCATTTTGTTCAGCATAGTTGATTTCCAGCTTAAAAATTTGTTTTTGAGGAGGATTCTCCCCCACAACCCTCAGGGCAAGGGTTTTAAGTTATGCCCTGGGGGCATATAAGGTTTTTATAGAAGGTGTTGTTGTAGAAACTTCAAAACAGGCTCATTCGATTGGAAATTAAAGGGCTAGCGCCCTTTTTAATAGTCAAAAATGATTGAGATAGATAAGATATTTATTTTAAAAAAATCGCTATCACAACGGACTTTGGAGCCGACAACAAATAAATGGTTACACTAAAAATGCAAAGAACAACAACGAAATAGAGAAAACCATAATGAATATCATTTAAAAGTCAATAATTAAAACTGTAAAAAATCAATTAAAAAATTAAAAGAAACAAAAATTGGTCAAACTAAACTTAGAGCGAGACATAAATGCATTAAAAACTGGTCAAACTAGACTTAGAACGAGACATAAATGCATTTAAATTAAAAGGGATACTAAGAAAGTGTCAGCAATTAAACTACAGTAAATCAATAAAAGAGTTAAAAACAATAAAAACTAGTCACGGAAGGGGGAGGCCAAGCAAAAGAGTGCAAGAACCTGGTCAGTACCATCAGCTAATAAACAAAAAAGAGGGAAAAAAAGACACTATTGAGACATTTTATTCATTTTCTCTGTAATGAAGGGGATAAAAGTTCTTTCGTATCTGGAAGTAACGCAGCGAATGGGGGACAAAGCAGGGATGGGCTCAGAAACAGCTCGAGGTGGCCGTAATCTGGATGGGGAGTGACGTTTGGGGAAAATACTTGCCGTCCGATGGTGTGTTATGGCATTTTTTGCAAAACGGAGGCACAACAAAACCCTCCTTTGCTCCAGGGTTTTCAGACTAGCTTTTTTTAGGAGCAGGGAATAAGGCACCTTGCCTTCTTTGAAAATTATTCGCAAGGCCCTTTTTTGAATTGATTCGATTTTTTTCCGATTCTTCGCAAGAGATACCAGGGTGCCAAACTTGACACGCCTATTCTAGATGCGGGCAGACAAAAGAAGTGTAATCCTTTAGGAGTGGGATGAGGGGATGCTGACTTCACTTAGGAGCTTAAGGAAGGCGATAGACACATTAGCTCTATGGATGATGTCATTAACGTGGATATCCCACTTTAAATTTGAAGAAATTGTGACGCCAAGTAGTTTAAATGAGGACACAGAAATTTCAGGAGGGATAGGATTAAGAAAATAGGACGAGGATTTGAGGAAACAAATGGGCATTATCATGGACTTAGAGGGGTTTACTGTCATGTCAAGGTCTAAGGCCTCGTCTCCAATTTCATTGAGGATACTCATAGGGTCACTTATTAAATTTCTGAAGCAAGTTTCAACAGCCGTTAGGTCATCAACAAATTTCCATCGGTCAGGAAATTCCTTTGCGAGGCTGTTGATCATTACTGAAAAAAGGAGGGGACCTAGGAGAGTACCTTGGGGTATGCCGTTGTGGACAGGGAGAGGATTTGAATAATGATTTTGGTATTTGACAACTTGCGATCTATTTGTTAAGAAGGAGGCAACTAATTTCACCAGTAAGGGATCAATATTGAACTCGTTGACAAGTTTCTCAATTAAAATACTGTGGTTAACAAGGTCGAATGCTTTCTGAAGGTCGATGGAAATTAAATTTATCCAGGAATTAGGCTTTTCAAGGATTTTCCTGATGTGATCAATAAGAGGAACGAGGTAATGGGAAGTAGAGGTGGATTTTAGGTTCCCAAATTGTTTCAAGTCAGTAAGAGGTAGGATTTTTTCCTTTAGCCAATCTGCAAATAATCCTTCATAAAGTTTCGAGAAAATAGGAGTAAGAGTAATAGGCCGGACGCCTTCAAAACCCGTTTTTCTTTTTCAAAGGGGTTATGAAACCCTGTTTCCAAATTGTAGGAATTTGCCCAGACTCGGTAATCTTGTTAAACAGGAAAGACAGAGGCTTAGACAAGAAATCACTGAAGGTACTAATAAGAAGAAAGGGGATATCCAAAGGACAAATACTTGTCTTTCTTAGTTTTTGAATTCTTCTTTCTATCTCAGACGGAGAAACAGTGGGTAAAGAAGGGGAAAGGGCTCCTGATGGTAATTGGTCAGACAGTGGTGGAAGACTCTGGACAATGGAAGCGAGGAATTTATTGAGATTATTGGCAGTAATATCAGGGGACTCGGGTAGATTGAAGTTAAGCTGTTCAAGCCTCCTGCCACACATCTTTTTAACCTCAGAATACCAGTTTTTTGGTTTATTAGTAAACAAGTTGATTTTCACATAGAAAACACGTTTTTGAGGAGGACAATCCCCCACAATCCTCAAGGCAAGGGTTTTAAGTTATGCCCTGGGGGCATATAAGGTTTTTATTGAAGAAGTTGTCATAGAAACTTCAAAAAAGGCTCATTCGATTGGAAATTCAAAGGGATAGTGCCCTTTTTAATAGTCGAAAGTGATTGGACGGCAACTAGCCCCCTCCCCCCACGCCCATCATTCCCCCAAACACATCAAATCAAAAATTTGAGATAGTCATTGTTCAGCGTAGTTGATTTCCCAATAGAAAATATATTTTTGAGGAGGACACTCCCCCACAACCCTCAGGGCAAGGGTTCTAAGTTATACCCTGAGGGTATATAAAGTTTTTATAGAAGGCGTTGTTGTAGAAGCATCAAAAAAGGCTCATTCGATTGGAAATTCAAAAAGCTAGTGCCCTTTTTAATAGTCGAAAGTGATTGGAGGACAACTAGCCCCCCCCCACGCCCATTATTCGCCCAAACACATCCACTCAAAATTTTGAGATAGCCATTTTGTTCAGCGTAGTTGATTTCCAGATAGACAATATATTTTTGAGGAAGACACTCCCCCACAACCCTCAAGGCAAGGGTTTTAAGTTATGCCCTGGGGGCATATAAGGTTTTTATAGAAGGCATTGTCGTAGAAACTTCAAAACAGGCTCAATCGATTGGAAATTAAAGGGCTAGTGCCCTTTTTAATAGTCGAAAGGGATTGGAGTGCAACTAGCCCCAACCCACGCCCATCATTTTCCCAAACACATCCGATCAAAAATTTGAGATAGCCATTTTGTTCAGCGTAGTTGATTTCCAGATAGAAAATATATTTTTGAGGAGGAAACTCCCCCACAACCCTCAGGACAAGGGTTTTTAGTTATGCCCTGGGGGCATATAAGGTTTTTATAGAAGGTACTGTCATAGAAACTTCCAAAACAGGCTCAATAGATTGGAAATTAGAAAAGCTACTGCCCTTTTTAATAGTCGAAACTGATTGGGGGACAACTAGCCCCCCCCCCACGCCCATCATTCCCCCAAACACATCCAATCAAAATTGTGAGATGGCCATTTTGTTCAGCGTAGTTGATTTCCAGATAGAAAATATATTTTTGAGGAGGAAACTCCCCCACAATACTCAAGGCAAGGATTTTAAGTTATGCCCGGGGGGCATATAAGGTGTTTATAGAAGGTTTTGTCGTAGAAACTTCAAAACAGGCTCATTTGATTGGAAATAAAAGGGCTTGTGCCCTTTTTAATAGTCGAAAGTGATTGGAGTGTAACTAGCCCCAACCCACGCCCATCATTTTCCCAAACACATCCAATCAAAATTTTGAGATAGCCATTTTGTTCAGCGTAGTTGATTTCCAGATAGGAAATATGTTTTTGAGGAGGACACTCCCCCACAACCTTCAGGGCAAGGGTTTTAAGATATGCCCTGGGGGCATATAAGGTTTTTATAGAAGGCGTTGTCGTAGAAACTTCAAAACATGCTCATTTGATTGGAAATTCAAAGGGATAGTGCCCTTTTTAATAGTCGAAAGTGATTTGAGGGGAACTATTCCCCCCACGTCCATCATTCCCCCAAACACATCCAATCAAAATTTTTGGATAGCCATTTTGTTCAGCGCAGTTGATTTTCACATAGAAAACATGTTTTTGAGGAGGACAATCCCCCACAATCCTCAGGGAAAGGGTTTTAAGTTATGCCTTGGGGGCATACAAGGTTTTTAAAGAAGGCGTTGTCATTGAAACTTCAAAAAAGGCTCATTCGATTGGAAATTCAAAGGGATAGTGCCCTTTTTAATAGTCGAAAGTGATTAGAGGGCAACTAGCCCCCTCCCCCCCCCCACGCCAATCATTCCCCCAAACACATCAAATCTAACTTTTGAGATAGCCATTTTGTTCAGCGTAGTTGATTTCAAGATAGAAAATATATTTTGAGGAGGACAATCCCCCAAAACCCCCAGGGCAAGGGTTCTAAGTTATGCCCTGGGGGCATATAAGGTTTTTTATAGAAGGCGTTGTCGTAGAAACTTCAAAAAAAGCTCATTCAATTAGAAAGTCAAAGGGCTAGTGCCCTTTATAATATTCGAAAGTCATGTTATTTGGGCAATTTTGGTCAGCTTAGTTGATTTCCAGATAGAAAATATATTTTTGAGGAGAAAACTCTCCCACAACCCTCAGGGCAAGAGTTTTAAGTTACGCCCTTGGGGCATATGAGGGTTTTATAGAAGGCGTTGTCGTAGAAACTTCAAAACAGGCTCATTCAATTGGGATTTCAAAGGGCTAATACCCTTTTTAATAGTCAAAAGTGATTGTAGGGCAAATAGCCCCCCCCCACGCCCATCCTTCCCCCACACACATCCAATTGAGATAGCAATTTTGTTCAGCGTAGTTGATTTCCAGATAGAAAATAGGTTTTTGAGGAGGACACTCCCCCACAACCCTTTGGACAAGGGTTTTAAGTTATGCCCTGGGGGTATATAAGGTTTTTATATAAGGTGTTGTCGCAGAAACTACAAAAAAGGCTCATTCAATTGAAAATTCATAGAGATAGTTACCTTTTTAATACTAGAAAGTGTTTGAAGGTCAACTAGCCCCCCCCCCCTTCGCCCATTATTCCCCCAAACACATCCAATCAAAATTTTGAGACAGCCATTTGTTCAGCTTAGTTGATTTTCACATAGAAAATATGTTTTTGAGGAGGACACTCCCCCACAAACCTCAAGGCAAGGTTTTTAAGTTATACCCTGGGGACATATAAGGTTTTTATAGAAGGTGGTGTCGTAGAAACTTCGAAAAAGGCTCATTCGATTGGAAATTCCGAGGGCTAGTACCCTTTGTACTAGTCGACAGTGATTTGAGGGCAACTAACCCCCCTCTCACGCCCACCTTTACCCCAAACACATCCAATCAAAATTTTAAGACAGCCATTTTATTAAACGTAGTTTTAAGTTCTCTAAATTAGGTCTTTGAGGATTGCAACTCCCCCAAAGCCCTCAGGGCTAGTGTTGTAATTTAAGGATCTTTCATATTATTTCTTATGGAAGGGATGCTCGTATAAACTTTAGAGAGGGCTCATTTGATTGAAAATTGAAAGTTCTTGTTCACTATTTAAGAGTCAAAAGAGATTGAAGGGCAACTAGCCCCTCTCCCTCCTCCTCGGCCTAAACGCATCAGACCAAAATTTTGATATAGACATTTTGTTAAAATAGTTCAAAGTTCTGATAACAAAAAACTCCGGTGTCGACACAGCCCACCAAGGCCCGGGGGTAGACGTTGTAAGTTATGCCCTGGGGGCATTTTTAATTAATCAAACAATCATTAAATAAACAATCAATGCAAACAAACATACTATAGATATTTGTGTAAATTAATAAATAAATTCAGTTTTTTAAATTAATTTTCTTATTTTACTAAGTTTTAGACAATAGAAAACTAAAGGTCATAAGGGCAATAAGGTTTCGATGTTTTATTGTTTTTTTGTTGTGCTCAAGGTTCAAGGTTTAATTTTAAAATATCTGTACAAAATAGACATAAATACAGGGTAAACGCCGGAGACACAAGGTCGAATGACAAAGTGCACTAAGATTAGTGAAAACAGGGCCACCAACGGGAAGGTTGTGCACAGCCAGCCCCGTCCGCCCACCCTTTAGGATTAAACCCGACCCCCTAATATCCTCCCATTTATAGAACAAATGTGATGATAGCCTGATATAGTGCTTGTTTATTATTATCTCTTTTGTAAAGTTATTTTAGTTTTTTTAATTAATTTTTTTCCCTTAGCATTAAACCTGACGCTCTGATATCTTCTCATTTCCAGTGCAAATGGGAGGATATGTCTGTCTAACCCCGTAATATCCTCGCATTTGCAGCGCAAATGGCAGGATAGCTCTATATATTACTTGTGAAGGTTTATCTATTTTGTAAAATTATTTTAGTTTTTTAGATTAATTTTCTTATGTTACTAAGTTTTAGACAATAGAAAACTAAAGGTCATAAGGGCAATAAGGTTTCGATGTTTTATTGTTTTTTAGTTGTGCACTAAGATTAGTGAAAACAGGGCCACCAACGGGAAGGTTGTGCACAGCTAGCCCCGTCCGCCCACCCTTTAGGATTATTCCCCTGGGGACATATAAGGTTTTTATAGAAAGCCATGTCGTAGAAACTTCAAAAAGGCTCATTCGATTGGAAATTCAAAGGGCTAGTGCCCTTTTTAATAGTCTAAAGTGATTTGAGGGCAACTAACCCCCCTCTCACGCCCACATTTTTCCCAAACACATCCAATCAAAATTTTGAGGCAGCCATTTAATTAAAAATAGTTTTAAGTTCCGAAAATTAGGTCTTTGAGGATGACAATTCCCCCACAGCCCTCAGGGCAAGGGTTATAATTTAAGGATTCTCCGAATCTTTCCCATTATTTCTTATGGAAGGGACGCTCGTATAAACTTTAGAGAGGGCTCATTTGACGGAAAATTGAAAGTTCTTGTTCACTTTCTAAGAGTCAAAAGAGACTGGAGGGTAACTACCCCCCCCCTCCTCCAAGCCATCAATGCATCACATAAAAATGTTGAGATAGACATTTTGTTAAAATAGTTCAAAGTTCTGATAACAAAAAATTCCGGTGTCGACAGAGCCCACCAGGGCCCGGGGGTAGGTGTTTTAAGTTATGCCCTGGGGCATAACTTATTAAGGGGGGTTTATAACTTATGGGAAGAAGACATAGGAAATCTATTATAATTATCCAACTATAAGGTTAAAATACATACTCTGTGATAGATGCAAAATTGCTTTGGCATACAAAATCCTATTAAGGTCAATTCCAAACAGTCGTGATCCCTTTGTGTCAGCAAGTGAAATGGTCTAAAGCCCCTTATTGGAACTATTTATTCAATCCATTCATTTTGCCAATCGCTGTCCATAAGTTATGCAAGCAGTCTATTGTTCATATATAAGGTTTTTATCAAAGAGGTAATCGTATAGACTTTGAAAAAAGCCTCATTCGATTTAAATAGAAAGTTCTAGATCTGTTTTTTAAAGTCAAGAATAATCGGACAGTCAGTACCCCCCCCCCTCCATGCCATAAAAACTTGAAACTTTTTGCAATCAAAAACGAACAAAAATTAATCAAAAAAACTTTCCGAAAAATAAGTTTTTCAAAGAAAAGTAAAGGCCATTTTAAACTTAAGCTCAGTTGATACAAATACCTGTTAAAATTCTAACTCAAAACGACCAGAAATTACTATTAAAGAATAAATGAAACCCAAACGAACAGAAATTTAATAAACAATCATAGCCAAAAACATACAACAAGTAATAATATAAATGAATAAATAGATCTTAAAGCGAGTAATGCTTAGATTGAATATGAAAATCAAGCTTAAAAAGAAAACAAATGTTTTGGTATTAAAGTATAAATGAAACTTAATACGAACGGAAATTAAATAAACAATCAATGCGAACAAACATACAATATATATTAATGTAAATGAATAAATAAATCTTAAAACTGAGTGAAACTTAAAAAGAATATGCAAATCAAGTTTGAATCGAATAAAAATAACTAAAAACAAGAGTTTGGGTATCGCCTCACTGCAGAAGCCTTAAACCTACTGCGTCATTGGCGCTTAACTGAAAACGAATTATATTACAAATGTTTTCTTTTGTACTTAATATTGAAAATAAATATTAAAATTACAGTAAAATTTTGAACTGACGAGATTTTAGCAATTAATACCATTATGCTTCAAATATTCAGTTTAATTTGTTAGTTCTTTTCAAGATATGTCAAGACAAATATAGTTTCACTACAACAAAATTTGGATACTGCCCCCTTCTTTAACTGTAAAAATCTATAGCCTTCTGTCTCATTGGCGCTTCACTGAAAACGAATTACTCGTATATTACAAAATTATTATTTTCCAGTTCTCACAGCATTGAAAATGAAAATAAAAATTACATAGAAAAAAAAATCTGGCACTGATGGATTTGTCAACAATTAATATCATTATATATCTAATATTCAATTTCATTTTGTTTATGCTTTCCAAGACTGTTCAAGACTCATATAGGTTTGCCATTTTTTTTAGATCTGCCATTTTTTCTAACTAATCGTGTTAGTTTGTTATGAAAACATTCTATGGCTTCTAGGCATTTCTATTTCAGCGGAAAACTGCACCTCAAACTTTGTGAAACATGCATTTTCTTGCATGAAACACCAAAATATAATAAAATGTCAAGTTTCGGAGTGTTCCACCACTCGCAAGCAAGTGCCATTGGTATTTTTGAATTCGCCTGGTCAATTTAGAGGGTGGAGGGTAGGCTAATTTTCGTAGCAGCCCCATTCCGTTGTGGTCTGATTCACATATTCCACACCTGGCGTCTGGACTATCATATAATCTACGAAGCATACAACTACCACAAATCAGTATCAATAAATAAATGAAACCCAAAACAAAACAAAAATTAATATAAATATTAGAGCCAAACTCAAAACGAGCATATATTAATGTGAGTAGAATTCAAAACCCCTACGCTTTCTAAAACCCCTATGCTTTCTGTTCGTTTTGGGTTTCATTTATTCTTTAATAGTAATTTCTGGTCGTTTTGTGTTTGAATTTTAACAGGTATTCGTATCAACTGAGCTTAAGTTTAAAATGGCCATTACTTTTCTTTGAAAAAAATATTTTTTGGAAAGTTTTTTTTTTAGTTAATACTATAACATAATCAATAAGGTTTGCTATCTTACCATCCCCTGAATACCATGTTTCTTATGAGCCATTTTATGACCAAACACCGTATTGGTTATGCCTAGATTGTTATACCTAAAAAATTGCAAAAGTCTATATCCATTACTATTTTCTTTTCCTACACCAAATTTACCTAGGCTAGGATACCATCTATCCCTATTTCTACCGACCTGGGCGTTAAAATCTCCTCGTAAAACCATCATATTTCTACCTGGGGCCCTGTCTATTTGCTCTTGTAACTGTAAGTAAAATTCATCTGAGTCCGTCAGTCTGTTCTACAGGGACATATACTACTATAACTGATACCCTGAACTTTTTAGTCATAAAATGAGCAATTATTATTCTATTATTAATACCTTCCCAGCATAAACAAGACTTAGCAGCTTCCTTATTCATCATTATGAGCCCTAGTCCCTGTCTATGTACCTGATCCTTCATGCCTGAGTAAATAAATTCTATATTACATAATTTCATGCTTCTTACCCCTGGGATGTGAGTTTCTGAAAATCCTAATAAGTCCAGTTCGAATCGTCTGAATTTGTCAGTCAATGTGTCATTACGATGGTCATTTTTTAAAGTCGTAACATTCCAAGTTCCGATTTTCATGTTCTTTAAATCATTGAAATTATTGTCGCCTCAGGAAAAGTAATGATCCCGGATACCAGTGCAGGACGGGGATCACATACCTTCTCAAGTCTACACCGAAGTGCTTAAGTCGGCTTAGAACCGGACAGCAAGAAGTCCCGGGGACCTCAATGAATGAAGGCTTTGTGCAATCCTGGGCCCATTTTCGTCACAACTTGGTTTTCAGCACTTGGCGATGCTCTTCTTATCAACAAGAGTCGAAATCCTGCACAGACAATCTCAAGCCTATTACCTCTGACTCATTATATATTCATGCCTACAAATATTATGCTACTATGGGGAGGCAGCCCATAATAGGTAAGCTAGCTAGGAAGAGGTTTTTCAGCCCGAAGACGCTCGTCAAACATACCAAGCCCAGAAGAATTGTCCATTAGTCAGAATCTCGTGCGAATGCTGTGTCATTTACTAGGCTTTAATTTTCTCGAGGGGCTTCACTCCTCAAGTGGAAATAGAGTTGACCGCAAGGTCCCCAGTCTTGCAGGTAACCGAAAGGGCTGAGCAAGCCCTTTTCAGAGGCCGTTGTCCATAGATCTGGATCTTGCGCCCTGCCGCAGTTGTCCTCCTATAGAGGATCCTCCTGCGATGGTGTTCTTCATCACCATGCAATTTAACCCATTACCGGGAGAAGGTTTGTAACTCCTGGGACTTGTGGACAAACCAGTGGGCCCTTTTGAATGTACATTTGAGGGGCCTTCTTCCTCCTCCGCCTGTATTTATGACTCCGGGTGACGGTGCTCCAGTTTCTATTATATCTAAGAAATGAAATATATAAAAATTCAAGCTTTTGGAGCTAGCTTAACTTTAAAATATTATGCCCTCTTCCCACTAAATATATCACACCTAATGAAATGATAAGATAATAGTGTTTAATAGGATACTTTTCGGTTTCATTGTCTCATACTTTTCAAAATGAAGACTGCAAACACTTTATATGTTTCAATTGTCTACGCGGCTATAAACGAAAGCCTGTATGTTCCGTTCTGAACTACTGCATGACGAGGACTTAGATATGAGTAGAGAACATATAAATGAGACTGAACATATTTATGAACATATCTGTGAAACTGAACATATCTATGAGACTGATATGAGACTGAACATTGTAAAATAGGCAAGGCAAAATTTTCCTAGAATTAAAAAAAAGTCTGAAAAGATAAATGATAGCTGTAAAAATATTGATGTTTAGATCTGATGTTTAATTTGGTTCTTGTATGGTATCTAGTACACACGCGAAATGTGAAGTTTAGTTAATGCTAATGGAATAAAACAAAATAGGATGAAAATATAATAGTTTAGTAACAAATTTTGGCTATATATTTGCATATTAGAGGTGGGGGGGGGGGGGGTAAAGAAGAGCATATATTAAATACGTAACCTAACCTAACCTAGATACCTTTTTTGCCCCTTCAACCCCAAAGAACTAAAGATTAAATAGTTTCCACGAAGTGAAAAACAACTCACTAGCTAGCGGGAACCCGGTTTTGACTAGCATCTTTGACATTATATATGCGTTTCTCTTCGCGTGTGTACTAGATTCCATACGAGTACCTTTAATTTTAAACATTTTAGCCCTCCCCAATTAATAAATCGCCCACTAATACAAAAAATCTATTTTTTCTAAAATGCTTTTCGGTTTCATTGTCTCATATCTTTCAAATAAAAAAATACAGAAACCTAACGGGTAGCAGTTTATTTGAACGAGGATATAAAATGATGCAAGTTCTATTCTGAACTAGTATACAATGAAGGAGTCGTAGAGGACTTTGAGGACGTTGAGCAAGGGCGGATCCAGGATTTTTTTTCGGGGGGGGGGGGGTATTATTTTTGACACAGTTTTCGACTAATTTTACTGATTTTTACCTAGGTTTTACTAATTTTCGACTTATTTTCGACTCGGTCAAAAATTTCGGGGGGGGGGGGGGAGGGGTTCAAACCTGGTAACTTCCCCTGGATACGGCCTTGACGTTGAGGCTGATCAGAGCAGTAGCGGCAAGACGATTTCTGCTAAGGGAAAATTTGCCTTCTAATTACAAAAGTTAATTTCCTATAAAAAAAAGTAAATGCATAAAAATCTGTAGTTTAAGAATTCAGTTTATTCAAAACATTAACCCACCCTCCCATTGAAGACATCAGACCAAATGAAACAATAAGAAATCATTTCAAAAGAGTATTTTTTAGTTTTATTGTCTCATGCTTGCCAAAATTGACGTTCTAAAATTTAACGGCTCACAGACGATGTGAACATGATTTCATAACAAGCAAATGGGTATAAAATTTCCCTACAACTAAAACAAAAAAAAAAATAGAAAGGAAAACTAATATCTATCATAAAAGTCTGGATAGTTAAACCTAACATTTAATTTTAACATTATGTCCCTGCCTAATTAAGAAATCACACTGAAAAAAGAAGATTTTATGGTTTCCTTGTCTAATATTTTTCCCATCCAACTTGTATAATTCTTATAGTTAAGGAATGACTTGATTCCTATCAAATGGATATAAATGGAATGATGCATAGTGTCTTTTGCAAAGAACGAGGCCAAAAAGATCAAATAATAAATTTTACCTCTATATAATACGCAACATGTCAAGGTACTTATCTGTTATAGTGACCCCACTCAAGAATTATGCTGTGTAAAACTCGAGAACAAACCGGTTTCATCTGTTTGTGTTAAGTGGTGTTAAGAGACAATTAGCTTACGGTCAGTGGAAAACAAGTGACGGGTTACAGAATACACTAGACTTGCATAGTATGGGCTATATATTTGCACATTAAAGGGGAGGGGGTAAAGTATTTGAACAGCTTGAAGATAGAAAACAGTTCTTACTTCTTAATGTGCAGAATAATTGTAGCTAACACATTTTGCATGCAGAGCCACTATACTTTACCAGCCTCCCCCCCCCCCTTAATGTATATATAAAACCCAAATTTGTTTCTAAAGTTATTTTCATCATGTTTTGGTATATTTCATTATGATTAACCTAACTTCACTTCTTGAGTGTGGTCGCTATAACAGGTAAGTACTCATGTCAAGAAGAACAAAATCACTTTTCAAGAGGAAAAGATCACTGACAAATTTTCACGTAAATCTTGATTGCAGATGAATGAGCCCAAATTTTGAGAATAATAAAAAAAAGAAAATAAAGTGTTTCACAATAACGATTTTTTATTTCTAGATACTTCTAAAAATAGAGAACAAGAAGAATTCGTTTTCAAATGAGCAGATTTTGTTCAGTTATAGTTAGAACTTTAAGTTAATTTGGAACTTTCAGTGACTGATGTGCATCAGTAAATGAGAATGTAAATTAGTTTATATCAACACATAATCAACAGTGTTTCTACTCGGCAGGGTTCACAAAGAAGTAGGCGAGCCCAAGATTTAAGTAGATTGGATGTAGAAACGGTTTCAAACATAAGCCCAAAATAAGTAGTTTATGCATAAATTGTTTGAAGAATCCGGATCAGAAACTAGACTTCCCGAGGCTCACATAAGGCTTTCCTCAGATAAATGACTTTTATTGTAAAACCGGCACAAAAATAGAAAGGGATATTATCAGATAAAATACTGGCTAACTAAGCCAAATGCGATCAGACGAAAAAAAAAATTCAAACGCTTCCAGCTGTAAAGGTGGATTTCACTTAAAAACACTGCTTCACATTTCAAATCTAAAGGGAAAATGGTCATCTGCCACAGCATTCTAAAGCTGTCGCGTTAGATTTAACTTGCTTCAAACACTTTTTAAGCGAGTTGCCAACGACCATGGGGCGGTGGTCGCTTTTTCGTTTTAATCCGCTCTTCGTCTGAAAAGTGGTGCAAAGGGTGACACTGGCTAGACGATTGCGCTTTTCATTCTTGATCGATTTTAAGAGACTAATGAGTCTTTCTGCAACATTTGGAAATGGCAAACAGAAGAGAAATTTGACTATTTCCAAATCGTTTTTGAACTTCTTACGTCCAGTAGGCGATTTTACACTTGCGACATATTTCCAGAACAAAACTGGGCCAAGACTTTCCCAGTCCATGTCATCTGGTGGGCCAACTAAAGCCAATTCTCACCACTCCCTTTCAATGCTTGTTTTGCTCCACGAAGGAAGTCCAAAGGATGTGAAAAAAGGTTGCAGGGTCTTAGCCTCTCATGACAGAGTGAAACCCGGATTCACAAGCTCAACAAAATTGTATGTTTCACCTTCAAACGGGAAACTTTTCTCAATTTGTCTTACTGGTTCTTTACAGAATTCTCTGGCCATACACTTGGATTTTTCACTGCTTTTGGCGAATTGGGGATCAGACATCAAATTTGAAAGGCGCCTTTCGGCGTTCAAACTAAGATACACTGATACCTGATGCCTGATAAGATACCTGAGGTCAACCTCAGGCAATTGTCTTTATTGACTACGTCTACATCCTTTATTTTTTTTTTGGTTCTGAAGGTAGGAAGCTTTAAGGCAATTCATGCAGAATGTCTTCACTACAGATTCTACTTCTTTTTCCAACTTGAAAAATATGGGCACCTCACTCTGGAAAAGTGTATTGAATTCGAAGCATATTCTACAAACTCCATTAGTACTCGCTGATAGGGATTCCTTAGCGTTTATAAAACCTGGTCGTTACCATGCAATGGGGCTTTGACTGCTAAATCCGTTCAGGAAAGTATCTAGGCATCCCATTGCTCCAACAGGCTACTTAGAGTTTGTGGAAAAGAAAGCCATCCTACAGGAGCAAGAGCAACAAACTTTCTTTCTGGAACTTGGGTGAATATTTGAAATTGCTTTTATGCATCTATTCGCTTAACACTGTGCCTAAAATGGGAAGTTACAGTTTGACAAAGGTCCTCCAGTCCTTTAGGAAGCTTTTTGCAGGTATATTTAGCACACAAATGGGAAAGATGGCATGAGCACTTCACTATCAGCATGGGCTGGGATGAGCATTCACAAATTATGACAACAGCCCATCATAGAGCCTACTCACGGCCTGAATACTCACGGCCTATTTTCCCGTCTTTACTTTTCCGCTTTTCCAGCTATTGGTGTGTCACGAAGTGCTTTTATAAGTTTTAAGAAAGTGAACAAACTTTCGATTAAATTTACTCAGAAATAAAAAAAAATAAAACACCATATAAGAGGATGCTGATGCGCACGTGATGAAGGTGCAGCACATTATATGATACCTTTGTGCAATGATACCAAATTGTTGTAAGGCAATACAGATGGGTAATACTCGGTCCTTTAAGATACAGTTCGATAACAAGCTTCAGCTAAGTTCTGTAATCGATTCCCCGCCAATTTTTGGTTACGAAAGGTTGTCAGTAAAGGAATTCAAATTTAAGCCTATGCAATGCTATAATTATCAGTCATTCGGTCATGCAGCTAAATCGTGTACCAGTCCTCCAATCAGCTCCAGGTGCGGTGGAAGTCATTTGAATTCTCGGGCTAATCCTTGCCAAAATGCTCAAAATGTGCTTTGTGTGGATCTGTTAGGCATCCATGCTACAGTATTAAATGTCCAGAAGCCCAGAAAGTCCTATCTAACGAAATGAATTTCGATACATTACACGTAGTCTCATGGAACTTAAATGGTGGTGTGATGAAAAAACTACCATTACTGGAGAGATTGTTGTGTTTTAATGATATAGTCTGTTTACAGGAACATTTCCTTTCAACAGAAGCCACCAGTATTCTCGAGTTAAACAGAGGAGTGAAAGCTTTTGCGGTTCCTGCAAAGTCATCTGTAGAAGGTAGAGTATCTGGTGGGGTGGCCATCTTAGTTAGTGGCGCATTAAACCCTGTGTTTTTGTGCCTACTGACTATAGAAACAGTAAATCTGAAGTGAAATTTAGTGGACCATGCAGTAAGCTTTCTAATTCTATTAGGAACTGTCTTAGTCAAGGTTTCGAATGTATTCTTGCCGGAGATATGAATTGTAATTTAAAAAATAATAATAGTGCAAGAACCCAATTATTTTTAGCCTCCTGTGACGAACTGTGCCTGACCATCAATGATTCTGACTTTACTTATGTACATAATTCTGGCTCTACCTCTTCTCTTCATTTTATGTTAAGTTCATCGATGATTGAGACGCATGGCAACTCTCATATAGATCTGAGTGTTTGCGCATCAGATCATTTTCCAATTATAAACAGTTTTAAATAATTAAAGCAGCTAATGCTGGTTACACTAAAAAGTGGATTACTAGAGTAGATTGGAATAAGATTGATCCTATCCTCTATCAAGCTATGTTAGATAATATTCTAGATAAGATCAAAGTGCCTTTTAAGTTGCTTCAACAGAGTTGCATATATCAGATAAGGAGAGACAAGTTCTACTTAATATTTACTGCAGTGGAAGAACTCATGCTTTATTATGTGCTGAAACGGCTGCTGTCCCAACATGCAAGGTCAAAGTTGGTACTGAAATTCCTAAGTGGTAGCAGAACCCAGTTTGAGTGAAGCTGGTCGTCGAGCAAAATTTTGGCTTGGGATATGGAATGAATCGGCCTAGACCTGGCGTTGTTAACCAGATTCGTCTTTATAGTAAACGTGAATTTGGAAAAGCTTTTATCTAAGTATAAATGAGACGTTATTCATAAGCATAGTGAGAAGATTAGTCAGGAGCCAAGTATTGTATGGAAACTGCATAAATAAAAAAGTAGTTTTATAAAGTCTGAAACTACTCCCCCAGATGAACATGATTAATTATCTTACTTTACGGCTGAATTCTCAACCCCTGATCCTGTGCTCAATGATAAGTTTAATGGGGAGCTTGATCCCCATTAAAGCGAATGGAGTTCGTCCGGAATGAGGCAGACTATGTCTGCTGACCACGTGCCTCTGGATATGGGGTTTTCCCTAACTAAACGCTCCATGTTAATGGGCAGCCTCAACCTTATGAGGTGGGTGGAGCCCACCCCAGGGACTTTCAGTATCTAGGCAAGTCCTAGCTCTCATTAGATCTCAGACCTAGAGTCGGTTGGGCCTGCAGCCCTCCACCCGAAAATTTTACCGCAACGAAAATAGATAATACTGCCTCTGATGACCTAACCCCATTTTACCTTTCACGCCCCCATAACGTCCCTGGACCGATTTCAGACCATCGAATGAATCTCATTGACCAAGGTGGAATACAACTCGCCACCTGGAACGTACTCACACTCAACTTTTCTGGAGCTAAATCAATGCTTGCCTATGAGCTAAAACGCTTCAATGTAGCTGTGGCTGGCTTAACGGAAACCCGCCTTGTCGGAAGAGAGTCCAAGGATATTGGTGAAGGATATCACCTGATCTGGTCTGGTGACCCAAAAAGCAAGACAAATGGTGTAGGCCTCGCGCTGAACGCTAGATCCAAGAGATGCCTTCTCTCCTATAAACAAATTTCAGATAGAATACTGATGGCTCAGCTCCAGCACAGGCATGGAAAGTGGACAATTATTGTATGCTATGCTCCCACCAATCCTAGCCCTGCGGAAGTGAAGGATCAGTTCTATGCGGAGCTCTTAGCAACCCTGTCTAGAGTCCCACCCCCCACGACATCGTAACTCTTCTGGGAGACCTTAACGCGATGGTTAATGACAGGGAGGGCGTGTGGAGAAGTGTTCTCGGCCCTGTACTCCAGGTTTACTGAACGACAACGGACAAAGGCTCCTCCAGCTCTGCAATATGCATAATCTGGTTATTTCAAAAACGCTCTTTCAGAGACGAGATATACACAAATACACTTGGTATAGTAATGACGGCCAGACAAAGAAGATGATCAATTATGTTATGATCTTGGGTCGCTGGCGCTCGTCGATAACAAATTGCCGGACTTATAGGTCGGCCGAGCTTGGAAACACAGACCATAGGATGGTAGTCGCCACACTCAGGCTACGCCTGAGAGCACAAGGACTAGAAAAATGGCATCCCAAGCTTGATCTGAGTAGTCTGGCTACGTCTCAGATGCAACAGAAGTATGATCTCGATATCTCTAACTGGTTTAGCTGCCTCCAAGTTCTGGACGACCCTGAAGTATCCTGGAAGTCTTTCAAAGATAATATACTCGATTCTGCTGGCAGAACCATTGGCCGCAGCAGACACAAGAATAAACCCTGGATATCCCAGGAGACTCTGTCTGTAATCGAGCTACGCCGGAAGGCCCGTTTAGCAAAGAATATGCCAGAGTACAGACGACTCAATGGCCTGCGCAATAGCCTACTGCACAGTGATAGGAAGACCTTTGTCGACAAGAAAACCAGCGATCTTGAAGATGCCTCGAGAAAAGGAGAAACCTGCTCCCTCTACAAACCCCTCCGCGAGCTGACGGAAGGGAAGACTTCCACCGTGAGTCGTGTTTTTTATGCTGACGGAAGCATGCCGGATGACGATGCAGGCCAATTCTCTGCCTGGAGCAGTCACTTCTCAACGCTTCTGAATGCCGAGGCAGTTGCTCATCCCGACCCTGATCTGATTGAAGCAGCAATGACCACACCCGAGGCTACTTCCTACCTCGTATTGCAACCGTTTACCACCATTGAGATCCAAAATGCTGTAAAATGGTTAAAAAATAATCGAACCCCCGGTGTCTGTGGTATTTCTGTAGAACTTCTTAAGTACGGAGATGCAGTGATGATTCTGTGGCTCCAGATAATCTTCTCAGCTGTATGGACGACGGAAAGCATACCAAATGACTGGCGTGCTGGCATCATATTGCCGCTCTGGAAAAGTAAGGGCAGCCGTCAAATCTGCTCCAACTATCGTGGGATCAAGCTTCTCTCCATTCCTGATAAACTCTTTGCCATGTCACTCCTGGACAGGTGTTCCACCTTTTTGCGTAGAAAGAGAAGAGTCCAGCAAGCCGGATTCATACCCGGCAGGTCGACAACGGAGCAAATGTTTACTATGCGCCAGTTGATCGAAAATACGCGGGAGTTCCACCAAAAAGCGTACATTGCATTCGTGGACTTTAAGGCTGCCTTCGATTCTGTTGATCGCCGTTCACTTTGGCTGATACTAAGAACTACGGGTCTACCCAAGAAATATTGCTCGCTCTTTGAAAAGCTGTATGAGGATACGGAAAGCTGCGTGCAAGTCAATGGAAGACGCAGTCCCACATTCCCGGTGAAGACTGGCGTCCGGCAAGGTTGTGCCGCCGCTCCCGAGCTTTTCAACTGCGTCATAGACCATGTTATGTCCAGCACGATGAATCGCCTTCAATTCGGTCTTCAGTTCGGAGACCGGGTACTCTCTGATGCTGACTTCTCCGACGACCTAGCGCTAGTTGTGAGCACCGTCGATAAGATGACCAAAGCTGTCCAGTTGCTTTCAGAAGAACCCTCGAAAGTTGGACTGAAGATCAACTGGCAGAAAACCAAAGTGATGCTCCTTGAGCCCCCCACGTCCCGTTCTACTGTAAAGGAAGTCAACATCGGAAGCACCCGAGTAGATGTGGTTGAAGACTTCACTTACCTGGTATCTATTCTGTCGAATGATGGCTTGATCACAAAAGAGTTTACATCTCGAATTGCCAAGGCTTCAGCCCTTGTTGAGAGACTTAACAGCATCTGGCGAAAGCCAAACATAAGCCGATTTACCAAAATGCGCATCTACAATGCGTCAGTCAGCACCGTCCTGCTGTATGGAGCGGAGACGTGACCAGCTGCCAAATCTATCCTCAGTGCCGTCGATATCGCTCAGACAAAACATCTCCGAAGAATTGAAAGACTTCACTGGACTGACCTCGTTACCAACCAGACTCTCCTATCATGTACGGCTCAAACTCCTTTCTCAACGCAGCTTGCCCAGCGGACTGTTTGCTGGTGCGGCCACCTCCTTCGTATGCCACGCGACGCCCCAGCACGGGTCGCATTTGACTTCGATCCCACCCTACACGGATGGAAACGACCCAGAGGACGCCCACACACTAGGTGGAAAGACAAAGCCGATGAATTCCTCACCCAAGCCCACATCCCGGTGGAAGAAGCTGCGATCCTGGCAAGCGATAGGTCAACCTGGAGGCGCCTAGTCTCATCGTTCTCTACGCCGAACCCTCGGCAGGAGCCTTAAGTCAAGTAAGTCAGAGCTTGATAAGTGTTTTATGTTGTGTAGGTCTAGGTACAGTTTTGTTGTAGGTATTTCTAATCTTGTTTGTTCTATTTTAAAGCTGAAAAAGAAGAAATCTAGAGGTTTTGATAAGCTATGTGGCTTACATTCAGTTCATGCCAGTGATAAATTACTTTGTCATCTGCAGCTACTGTTACAGATAGTCTTTAACTCCGGTCTTGTTCCACATTTAAAATGTAGGGGAGTAATTACACCGATACTAAAAAAGGGGAAAAATCCATCTGAATGTTTGTCGTACTGTCCTATAACCGTGTCGCCAGTTTTATGTAAATTAATGTAAATACTTGTAGTGGATCTGCTCATAGATAAGTGTTCTACTCCTGACTCACAGTTTGGTTTCAAAAAGAGGGTTAGCCGCGAGCATGTGCATCATATTCTTGCTAATGTAATGGCAGAAGCACATGACTTAAATGAAAGATTTATGCTCGTAAGTCACGACGTGCGCCAGGCTTTCGATTTGGGGATTCATTCCCAGCTACTCCTGTCGGCTCTTAAGCGCGGGGTTGACCAGTCTGTGATATTAGCATTTAGAAATATGTATAAAAATCTTCCAGTACAAGTTAATATACCGTCAAATGAGGGTCCAGTTTTATCTTCCTAAATAGTCCAAGTGAAGAAGGGTATTAAGGCAGGGTATAATATCATCGCCTCTACTTTATAATACCAGCATTATAGAAGCGCAAAAGTATGTTAAACCAAGTTTTATATTTCGTGGTGTAAATATTACGTTATTAAATTATGCAGACGATATTCTTAATATAAGTAGATGTTTAACTCCTATTGAAGAGAATTTTGATATTCTTAACGAAATGTATGGAGGGATTGGCCTGTCGTTTAATTCTAGTAAAAGTGAGTTTATTGTTTTTAATGGTGATTCCTCTGGTGCTGTTTGTAAATTTGGAAATCGGCAAGTTATAGGATCTAGTTCCATCATGTATTTAGGACTGCCAATAAGCTCAGATATAATTTCTACTCTCGCTGGCCTACTTTGTAATTTTTCAGAAAAAGCCAGGAAAGCCTACGGAACTCTTGCTTCAACAAAGGTAAAATATAATCGCCGAATTCGTGCTAGACTATATAATGCGCTAGTAATGCCCCATGTTTTAGCACTGGCTCGGTTTTGGAATATTTTTCTTTAACGGATAAGAGACAACTTCGGTCTACATTCTATAAATTTTTAAAGTTTCTATTGAATGTTCCTCTATGGGCCAAAAATTCATTTTTAAGTAATAAGTATGGTTCTGCGGATCCAGTTGCAGCCATTTTGAAACGTCGAGCCAAGTTTCTGAGGTCCTTAGATCCATCTAATAGTCTTTGTGATAAGAAAATAATAGACTTTGTGATACAACTTTACTCTGAAATTCAAATATGACCAAAATTCAAATGAAACTTGCGCAAATTTATAGCGACTATAGGAGAGCACTAGATGGAGGAATAATCTGGTAACGTCAAAAAATTACAAATATTCTTAATAATAATAATACACTTTGATAATAATAGACTAGAGCGAGGTATTGAGGAGGGGACAGCCCCTTTAATATACGGAATAATTTCTCTTCGTTTTATGTTTTAATGTCGCTCCTTACTTTCAGTTAAAAAAAAAATTATATTTTTTATCTAATTTCTGAACGTTTTTGATTTAATACAACTTTTATTTTGGCTCACCGTACATGAATAATTAAAACAAAATTTGCATATTCATTTTACTTTTTTGGCTAAATGGCTTTCTAGAAATTTTGTTCTGACGTAACTTACGAATTAACTTACGTAACGAACTACTATATTCGTATGTTTCATTACGTATATCAGGGACTTTGCCCCCTAGTCGATACCTTGCTCTTTACACTAAAGTTCAAATTTTTTTCGAATCACAAACCCCTGAATCACTAAGGCCGATTAATTAGAATAGATAGATCTTTGGAAACTACTAAAAAAAACTTTAGCGAAAAGGGAGAGGTAATGACTAGGGGGCGACCCCCCTCATATGCTTAATAATTTCAGTTTGTTTTAAGTTTTAATGTTGCTCCTTACTTTCAGTTGAAAAAACTAGTTTTTTTAATTAATATCTGATCGTTTTTAAATAATGCTGGGGAATCCGGCGCACCCTTCAAAGAAATGTCCCTTGCCCCCAGGAAACATCCTTCATGGAAGGATCCTCCCCCGTAACCCCCTCCGTCAACACCCCCCCATCAGGAAAAAATCCCTCCTGAAACGTCGTTATACTCCCCATTGACCAATACTATATGTAAACAATGGGCAAAGTTCATAACTTCCAGCCCTTCCCCCGGGAACTGTGGGGGATTAAGTCATCCTCAAAGACATATTTATTAAATTTTCGACTATGCTGAACAAAATGGCTATCTCCAATTTTTTTGGTCACTTAAAAGAGCACTAGAACTTTTAATTTCCATTCAAATGAGCCCTCTTACGATATTCTAGGACTACTGGATCGATACGATCATCCCTGCAAAAAAAACATATAAACACGCATCCGTGATCTTTCTTCTAACAAAAAATACAAAATTCCACATTTTTGCAGATAGGAGCTTGAAACTTCCGCAGTAGGGTTTTCTGATACGCTGAATCTGATGGTGTGATTTTCATTAATGTTCTATCAGTTTTTGGGGGTGTTTCCCCTTTTTTTCAAAAATAAGGCAAATTTTCTCAGGCGCGTAACTTTTGATGGGTAAAACTAAATTTAATGAAACTTAATTTAATTGATGGTGTGATCTTCATTAAGGTTCTATAACTTTTCGGGGTTCTTTCCCCCTTTTTTCGAAAATCAGCCAAATTTTCTCAGGCGTGTAACATTTGATGAGTAAGATTAAACTTGATGAAACTTATATATTTGAAATCAGCATTAGAATCTAATTCTTTTGATGCATCTATTGACGTCGATATTCTGGTTTTTGGAGTTTCGGTTACTATTGAGCTGGGTCGCTCCTTACTTACAGTTCGTTACCACGAACTGTTTAATAGATAGTAAGATAAGTTTTAAAAGTTATAAACATATTAGTACTTATATTCTAAAAGAAGAATCGAGGGTTTTTGAATTTCCCCTACTGAAAAGTTTGTTTTATTAAGAATCTATGTAAAGAGACTAAGACGTGGGCTTTTTTTTTTTTTTATCAAAAACAGACTATAATATTTAATAGATACAAAATTATTTTCTAATGCATATTTTAAATTCTTCTTCTTTTCTTTCTTTTATCCAGTGGTTTTTGGTCCTCCTTTCTGCGTTTCCTTTTCTTTTTCGATTTCTCAATCATAAGTGGTGATACATCTAGACCCCGGCGCCGCGCCGATGAGGGGAGACCGGTGGCGGCGGGGCCAAAAACAGGGCGCCACGCCGCGCCGCCGGTAGGATGCCGGCGGTGCGCCACCGGTAAGATGTTGGCGGAGCGCCGCCGGCGCAATCAATGTTGACCGCAAACATTAATCCAAGCAAAATGTTAGGACACTTGCTTTTAATCCAAGCAAAATGTTAGGACACTTAATATCAGTTATTGAGTTTAAGCTTTGATTTCCAAATGCTCACAAGAATTACCAAATTTAAGAAAGTCACAACAATAAGTCACCTGTGATCAAAATACTCAAAGACTCTTCTTTGATCCCCACCCAGACTCAAAGCTTCTGCTATGGTCATTTCCATGGAAATCTCCGAAGAGTTTCTTTTTAAATTAGCTTTCAAGCGTAGTTAGGCGTATTTATACTTTTATGCTTTTGTTCAAAGCTTTGAAAAAAGTGTTATACCATAATATTCCAAATGTTACATTTGTGCATATTTTTGGTAATCATTTGTGGGGTGATCGAATTTTCTAAACCACTGCAGATACGTAAGAACGTTGCAACATCTAGTACCCTGAGGTCATAAGACTGTCAAAGACTCCTCCTTGAACCTCCCAAATTGAAAGCTTTTATTATGACCTGGCCTTTTAATGTAACTTGGGCACTGGACCAAGGGCGCCATTGTTACTCGAGCGCAACGTTAGGTGGGGATGTCGATATCGCTTTCGTCACACCAATTTGTTTTAGTGTGAATCTACCTGGTACATATGAATGAATGTTTTCAAAGTAAACCCGTTTCATCAATAGGAAAAAAACGGATTGGACGCATATGTCCCTTTTCCTTTGGACGATAAAACCATTCAAGTGCTGTTTCAAGTATAACTCATGAAAATCTTGTAAATTTTGTCAAATTTTCAGCTTTTTGGCAACCCATATTTTAATAAAAAAAAAAAAATCAAGGTACTATTAATTAAATACAATAACACCCAATACCCCCTCTGAATCCCATCTTTTTAGGATGCCGTCTCTGCTTTAACTAAAAAAAAATAATTAACTTTTTTACACCCCTGCTTAAAAAAAATGAGATATTATCATTTAAATATAATAGCTCAATACTCCCCTCCCCCCTCTGGATACCACCTTGATAGGATGCCGTCTCTGCTTTAAATTAAAAAAATCAACTTTTTGGGATCCCTGCTTTCAATAAATAAAATTTCGAGCTATTATCATTTAAATATAATACCTGCATACGCCCCCCCCACGCTGGATACCGTCGTACACCACCTTGATAGGATACCGTCTCAGCTTTCACTAGACAAATAATTTACTTTATAAATAACTAGGTCACTATACGGTTCAAACAAACACGCAAAATAACGTTAAACAGCTTAGTGTTTCTTGAAAAAAAAAATTGAGGGTATAAGTAAAGGGGTACAAAGACAACAACAAAAATATCGAAATAATTAGATATACTTCAAATTATTGGAAAACTGAGTGATAGATTCGCCATGGCATTTCATAAGATCCAAAGAATCTAATTAAAAGGGAGCACACACAAAAGCCAAATAAGGCCAGTAGCCTATGAGAAATCGCAAAATACCCAAGACAATGAACAAGTCCTAATGGGGGGCCCTGGGTTTATCAAAATATTTCAATGGTTTCCCAAGGAATTTGATATAATTTTCTTCAGTCTCCACTTTAAATGAAAAAAATAATTATCTTTTTGGCATCCTTGCTTTCAATAAAAAAAGAGGTATTATCATTTAAAAATGATAGCCCCCCCTATAGGCAATAATTTACAATTTATTTATGAATCATATTTTTGGGGTAACTTCCGGTTCAATCTTTAATTCCCCAACCTTGTACAGAGCTTAGTCTATAGCTAAATTTTGTCTCAGGCGAAGGTTGTTTTTTTTTTGGGGGGGGGGAGGGGGTAAAAATGTTACAGAAATAAGATTGTATTTTCTATCAGGCGTTCAATAATTGAGCACTAAACATTAAGAAAATCTTATCTAAAAACAGCAAAAAAAAACTGCAAACTTACAATTCAGCTGTAGAAACAATCTGTCGGCTATCAATTTCAAAATCCAACAAAAGGCTGAAGCTGTATAGTAGTGAATGCGTTCTATAATTCTATTCAACTTGAAAATAAAATTCTTGACTACGAATGATGTAAGAAATAGCGATTGGGAAACTGCATTCAAAATGATTTAAACTCATTTCACAAAGACGATACCTTTTTTGTCAACATATGCAGAACTGTGTATATTACAGTATTTGCAATAGCATATTGCATCTGTCTGGTTTTTATGCAAAGTAACCAAAGAGACGAAAATTAATGAACAAGAGAGTAGTGAAGAATTATGGTATGCAAAGTAATATTTGGCAGGGAAAGTCACTGGTGATAAATCGCTAGGGGTGGCATCGTGATTGTGTAGTTTTCGGGGATTCGGGTAACCAAATTTTTTTTTCGGGGTGACGCATAGATTTTCGGGGAAATACCCGAAAATTCGGGGATAGTGCAAGCTCTGCTTGATTTCTAATCAGGAAAATCGAAATACTAAACCACACGAGAAGGAAAATCTCCGACTGTGTGGTTGACGCAATAAAGAATTGCCGTAAAAATAATTTAAAGTCGACCGACCGCCGCCGCCTCGGCCGGCGGTGGCGTGTCTGCGGCGGGCTAGCGGCGTTACGCCGCTTGGGCGGTGTTCGCCCAGGCCGCGTGGCGGCGGCGTTCGGTCGATCCGCCGGCGCGGCGCCGGGGTCTAGATACATAACGTAATGGATAGAATCAAACTGGTTATTGTTTCCTTTTCGTACTCCTGAAATAAAAAAAAACAATCAATCGTGTTTCTTTCTTTTTTTTTTCTTTGTATCTAAGACTCTTTGCTTATTTTTAATCTAATTTGTCCTTATTTCTCTATTATTCCTTCACTTTATTACCTATATATCTTACCTCCTACTCGACGTTCCATAGCTTTCCACTTTTATAATTCCTCACATACATAATTTTTTCTCTCCTAGTACATTTTATCTAACTTTTTCCTAAAAACTTTTTTTTTCAATCACACGATTCTCCATCCATTGATTTACCATAAAACAATTTCAAAATTCTTATTCTAGCTACCCACGGTGGCAAGGGGTTGCTCCCATTCATTAGGCCTATAACATATAAAATCAAAATACAAATTTACAATGCATATACGTTTTTGTGCTACTCTCGCTGGGCTTTGCGTTGTTAGGTAGCTACAGTAATCCTCAAAACAAATCCCAAAAATAAAATACTTCACAATCCAGGTGAATCCCCCTAAACATATAAAATAAATTCCACTAGTTTAAAATAAATTCCACTAGTTTAAAATAAATTCCAAACAAACATTAAAAAAAAATGGCCAAATCTAAAATCTATAATCTAAAAATTCATTAAATCCTATACTATAACTATTCAATTCGATTTAAATCTTACCTAATAAATAAACTTAAAAATACTGAACAAATCCTGAAGCTAACTATTATAATCTAAAAATTCTAATTAAACTCTAAAATCAAACACTTCATTAAAAGTTCGAAATATTTAACTTAAAATCTGCCCTTATTCCATATACCAAAATTAAAAACTCCATTTTCTAATCTTCTACCTAGATCCTTACCAAAAAATGAAAAAACAAAAATCATACAAATGTATGATAATCATAGAAATGATGACAAGACGTGGGCTTTATACCCAGTTGAATTAACAAAACATCTATAGTTGTCAAACAGTTCGTGGAGCACCCGGCTCAATGGTAACTGAAACTCTAGAAAAAGGTATTTTGATACAAATAGATAAATCAAAAGAATCAAATTTTAATGTTGATTTGAAATATATAAATTTCATCAAGTTTAATTCCACCCATCAAAAGTTAGGCGCCTGAGAAAATTTGGCTGATTTTTGAAAAAGGGGGGAAAGACCCCCTAAAAGTTATATAACCTTAATGAAAATCACACCATCATATTCCGCGTATCAGAGAACCCTACTGTAGAGGTTTCAAGCTCCAATCTACAAAAAATGTGGAATTTTGCATTTTCTGCCAGAAGAAAGATCACGGGTGCGTGTTTATTTGTTTGTTTGTTTGTTTGTTTTTTTTTTCCCAGGGGTGATCGTATCGAACCAGTTGTCCTAGAATATCATGGAAGGGCTCATTGCAATGGAAATTGAAAGTTCTAGTGCCCTTTTTCAGTGACCAAAAAAAATGGAGGGCAACTAGGCCCCCTCCCACGCTCATTTTTTTCCCAAAGTCACCAGATCAAAATTTTGAGATAGCCATTTTGTTCAACATGTTCAAAAATATTATAAGTATGTCTTTTAGGATTACTTAATCCCCCGAAGTTCCCGGGGGGAGGGCTGAAAGTTATAAGCTTTACCCAATGTTAACATATAGTATTGGTTATTTGGAAGTATACAGACGTTTTCAGGGAGATTTTTCCTGGTAGTGGGGGGGGGGGGGTGGGTCAGGCGTTATGTGGGAGGATCTTTCCATGAAGGAAGTTTTTATGGGGGAAGGGACATTGTTATGAAGGGGACGCCAGACTTCCCAGCATTATCTAAAAAAAGATCATTAATTTAATATAAAAAAAACAAGTATTTCAACTGCAACAGCAGCAACATCGAAACTTCAAACTAACAGAAAATATTACATATATAATTGGGTTCACCCCGTAGTCAATGCCTCGCTCTTTAAGCCAAAGATTTTTTAGTACTTTCATAAGAGCTATTTATTCTAATTAACGGCCTTTGTGATTAATCGGTCATTTCTAAAGAATTGGAACAAAATTTGAACTTTCGCTTAAAGAGTAAGGTATTGACTAGGGGGCGAACCCCCTAATAAATGTATTAAAAATATATGAATATAGAAGTTCGTTACGTAAGTTAATTCGTAAGTTACGTATATTTATTACTAATAAAAACGTTCGTAAATAAAATTAAACAAGTTTCGAGAAAGCCATTCAACTAAATAAAAGTAAATTAATATGAAAATTTTATTTTAATCATTCATGTACAGTGAGCAAAGATCAAAACCTGCATTTATTCAAAAACGTTAAAAAATTAAATAAAAAAAAAAAGTTTTTTAAACTGAAAGTAAGGATCGACATTAAAACTTAAAACAAACAGAAATTATTCTGATATGAAAGGGACTGTCCCCTCCTCACCGCCTCGCTCTTTACGCTAAATTTTGACACTGTCTCACAACATTTATTTTTTAAAACAATAAAAAACTTTAGCGTAAAGAGCGTGGCGTTGAGGAGGGGACCGTCTCTTTCATATACATAATAATTTCTGGTAGTTTTAAGTTTTTATGTCGCTCCTTTCAGTTTAAAAAGCTTTTTTTTTTTATTTAATATCTGTAAAGAAGGAAAGTCCAAGTACAAATGGCGGAACAGGCCTTTTAAGAATTTTTAAGGACGACCAGCAGCTAATCAGGTTATTTCTATTACTTATCCTCCCATTGGCACTAGATCTTATTTAGCATCTGAAATGACATAAGGTATTGTTCCTGCCCAGCTCTTAGTGGTCACTGTTCTGAAATATAATTAAAAAATTTGTCAATAAGGATATAGAAAAGTATTCGTCCATGTCAAATCCTTATTGACATTGATTCACTGCGCCAGACCCCCAAAACTATTCGTGAATAGTATAAATGGCAGATAACACGAAGATGAAAGATCGTATCACTTAGTATAAAAGCTCAATTGGCAGGCTATTACTTCTCTCCAGGATTAGGCTAGTCACGAACATAAGCTACGAAATACTAAATGCTGAAAATAGCTGATTGAAATATAGATTTAATATGAAGCAGGTCAGTTATGGAATTGTCTCAAGGCAATTATCAGCTAAAACTGTCAATATATATATATATATATATATATATATATATATATATATATATATATATATATATATATATATATATATATATATATATACAATGTAAACTGAGTTAATTATATAAGTTGTTTAGTTATTGATATGTTATTAATTATTTGTAAGTTAATGTGTACCTGATTAATTATAACAGTGGATTAAGTTTTACTTGGGTGGAGGGAGAGCTTAGGGATTTGTTTTCAATTATTAATGTCACATGTTAGTTGGCACCCCACAGTATCTCAAAGCTGTAATGGTTAAGAATTGGAGAGGGGTTCAAGGGGTTGGAGGAAGCTCTGAGATTCATAATATCTATTACAATAAAATATCAATTTTTGATGATTGAAAAAGAGATTAAGGGACTTTTTTGGGAGGAGGGGGCTCTCAGGTTCATTTTCAATGTTTATAAAGTGTTACAGGCGCAGGAACTAGTAGCCTTTAAAGGCTCAAAGAAGGCCTATTGGGTATTCTCATTGTAAGATGCTATACGAAATCACATTTATGTGCCGTATTTATAATTTAAATATCTTCACAAATTAAAAAGAACAAAATTATTGAGTATTTGGGTGAGTCATTTTTAAATGATCGATGTAATTAAAATATTACTCGGCACTATGGAGGGCACTCGGCACTATGAATGCCGAGGGCCCCGGCACTCGGCACGCGGCAGGCTTCTATATACGGATTCTCATTGTCGCTTGTCTTTTAGCCGCAGACAATTTGAGACAATTTGCTGTCTTTTCATACTGTTTCTTTTCAAAGATATTTGATTATTAAAGCTAGCCCGATTTCTAAAAACGATATTTACTAAGCTTCAATCTTTCGGTTTTCTTTTTTCAGGTTTTTGAATTGTTGTAATTCCTTATTAAAATATATACAAATATTTTTGCAATTACCAGCCACCGGGCCCCGGCACTCGGCCGCGGCAGGCTCCTTTATATGGATTCTCATTGTCACTTGTCTTCTAACCGCAGACAATTTGATATCGTTTCATACTGCAGTCTTTTCAAAGATATTTGATTATTAAAGCAAGTTCAATTTGTAACAACGATTTCTACCAAGCTTAAAACTTTTGGTTTTATTTTTTAAGGTTTTTGAATTATTGTAATCCCTTGTCAAAATATGGTTCCATTGTAACTGAACCACCGTGTAACTGAACCCCAAGCAACTGAACCACTGTTACTGAATCACCGTGCAATTGAACCACCATTTAACTGAATCACCGTACAACTGAGCCCTCGTGCTACTGAACCATCATGCAACTGAACCCCCTTTTAACTGAACACTCGTGCAACTCAACTCCCGTGCAACCAACCCCATTTAACTAAACCCCTCTGTAACTGAACCACCGTGCAACTGAACCACCTTGCTACTGAACCACCGTGCAACTGAACCACCGTGCAACTGAACCACCGTGCAGCTGAACCACTGTGTAACTGAACCCTCGTATAGCTGAACTTTCGTGCAACTCAACCACCGTACTTAGCCTACATTGGGTAAAAAACAAGGTAGAATCTTTACATGTTCAACCTTGTTGGAATTGTTTTTTTTTTTAAGTCTTTATATAAATCACTGTCAAGATGATATATAAAAATGCTCTGTTTTGTTGTCGCAAAAACAAAGAAAATCGGACGTCATAAACTCTTAAATCCAGAATTGTTTCTCTTTTTTATGTCTGTTTATGGGGGCTCCCTTCACCCTGTCACTTTCTACGGGTCTAAGCGTTTACCCCTCTCCCCCACGGAAAATTACCCCTCCTCCACCAACGGAAACCCCTCACCTGCAAATTACCTCTCTCGCGGAAATTATGGTTTTCAAAATTTAAAAATCGTTATTTTTTAGTTTATTTGATAAGTGCTAAGGGAAGTAGAAAAGAGGAATTTATGTGTAAATCTTGCCCCCCCCCGCCCTGCCTGCAAATACTTTCTTCTCATGAAAGATTCTCCAGAAAACCCCCACACAAAAAAGTTCCGTATGTTTCCGAATGACAAATACTATCTGTAAGCAAAAGACAACTCAAAAAACTTAAAAAGGAACTGAAACTTCTGCAATGGGGCCACCCTATTGTTTTGCAGCTGAGTAAAGAGGGAGATACCTCAAAGGGAGCATTTTGATGCCGAAATATCTCAGCTCTCATTGAGCTTTCAAATGTATACAGAATTAGCTCTAAGGAAGAGACGACAGGAGGATGGAGGAAGAAATTGTTTGATAATCCCCAGGCATTTCTAGTCTTTTTTTATAAGCCGAAAGTGATTGGAGACTTACCAACCGAAAGAGGTATTTTTTTTTGGGGGGGGGGGGATTTTCCACGGGTAAGTACTTTCTGGGGGGGTATTTTCCGTGAGATGTTATTTTCCCGGGGTATTTTCCTCAAGGGATGTTTTTCGCGGGGGGGGGGGGATAAACGGCAGCTCTCACTGTCTACATACTGTAATGTTTTTTTTTACTATTTTGCTTATTTTGTTGTTTCCATTTTGTGGTATTTTCTACCCTCGCAGTTGGTCATCGTTTGGTTTGAAAAAGGTTAATTACCTGCTTCGGTGGAGCCGACACAAAAGCTACTTTCTCTTTGTGTTTGGTAACTTTTGGTTTGATTTTAAGGTTTTCATAGAAGGGATGGTCGTAAAAACTTTGAAGGAGGCTCATTCGATTGGAAATGCAAAGTTCAAGTTCAATTTTGAAGAATCAAAGGTAATCAGAGAACAATCAGCCTTTCCCTTTTAACCGACATTCCCCCCCCCCAAATACATCCGACCAAAATAAAAATAAACATTTTTTCCAAATAGTCTAAAGGTCAAATAACCATGCCTTTGGGGTTAACAGCCCCACCAGCAGCATCTCGGGCAAGGGCTGTAAGTTAAGCTAGTTGCTCATTGCTAATACATATAGTTTTTGTAGAAAAAACATTGTATGAACTTTTTTTTTGGGGGGGGCTCATTCAATTGGAAATCAAAATTTTCAGTGCACTTTTTCAGAGTTAAAAGTGTTCTGAGGGTGTCCACCCCACCCCATTCTTTCCCAAAATACATCCGATCTAAATTTTAAATGGAATATTGATGCTTATCCCCCTCCCTTTGCTTGAAATGGTAAAGCTGCATTTAATAAGTTTTCTCTAGCTATTGAAATGTTTAAAATATCTGGTAAGGATAGTTTAATCCCCCAGTGATGCTAATTCAACAAAAATTTGTGGAGGAGGGGTGGGGGAGGCAAAATGTATTTTTTAAAGTTTAGAGGAGTGGCAATTTTGTTTTTCCAATTTTTTTCCGATGAAAATGCCAAAAAGGTATTTTTTAATTTCTAACAACGAAAAATATGTATTTTGGAAAGGAAGAGCGACAAAAAAAAATTAAAGGAGGAGGTTAGAGAGAGCCCCATGACCCCTCCCCATTTGGTGCCACCCCTTCCCCCTGTAATGATTTCTGCCTCTAAAACCAAGTGAAACACACGGACACGGATCAGCATTATGTAGTGTAAGCTGGATAAAACTTTTTTTGTTATTGTAAAACAATGTCTGTTTGCTATTTTTCCATTTTAATAGATGCTTCACATTGAAAAAATGGTATGCGCTGAGTACCAGAAATTAATTTATTTCATACAATTAATCAAATACACGGTTTGTATTCAAGACGGCAATGTCGGGCCAACGCCCATCATATGTAGCCAAGTTGTATTGCTTTATGTACTAATGATTGCAAAAAGACTAATTTATTCAACATCTTGACAAATTTAACGTTCTGCTTCCTTTGGTCTCAGTACAAATTAGCAGAGTTACCAGATGGGGCGCATTTGCGCCATTTGAGCGCTTTTTTGAGGCGGTTCTGCATTGAATTTTTCAAATGGGCGCTTTTCTTGGAAAATCGTTCATTCGGCATATTTTCACAAGAAAACAGCACTTTCAGTGTATTTTCACTTTTATGGCGGAACAACTTTAAATCAGACATCTGGTAAAATAGAAAATTAGACAATTATTGCCTGTAAAATTATAAAAAGGACAAAATGTTCTTTCTAAGAAAACAGTTAGACTCATTTAATATTTTAGAAGTATCAAAAGATTATTCATAACCTTATTTTTATGTCAATTTAACAATTTTTTCCGTAACAAGTGTTTCAAAGAGAAGTAAATAGCCATACTAAACCAAAGACGAGCAAGAATAAAGTCAAATAATAATTCAAAATTGAAATGAACAGGAATTCCTATTAGCGAATAAATGAGATGCAAAACAAACAGAAACTATAATATAAATCAAGTCAAACATAAGAGGAACAGGAATTACCACAACCAGAAGCAGGACTAAGGCAGTCTAAGCCTTCTAAAGACCAAAGCTTCTTTAATTTTCTTTGAACAACTTATTGTTTTGATTTGTTTTAAAGTAATTTCAATTCATCTTTAATTGACATCTTTTTGATATTGGTTAATAAAAAACTAATTTGTAACTTTTTTTCGGGTTTTCAGCTTAAAATTAGGATTTTCACTTGCTATTAACATTTGAAACACCATTTTAAAAGAAATTGTTATATTAGTTTTAGTATAAGATTTTGGAGAATGGAAGGGGGAATATCCTTGAAATAAATGGATCTAAAACTTGCTTAATTTTACTTCTATGGGGCTGATGCCAGTCTGACCCCCCTCTGTTTGTAACCCTAAGTTAGAGATGAATTTTGATTGAACGTTTTATTATAAAAATTGTGTTGTATTATATCATGTTTTAACTGCTTGTTTGTTAAAATAAATGCATTGTTAACTCTTTCATTTAGAAACTTCTGATTTGATGATTGAAAAGTAAATATAGACCGTCAAGAATGGATGCAATCAGACTCGTTTTCGGTTGATGTTCCCTTAGTCCTTAAAAATTTAATTAGAGTATATTAGCATAAATAGAATATTTCGTATGCTCGACCCATTTTGGTCCCCCCCCAAGTTTCGAGCGCTCTGCTGTTTTTCAATCTTTTTAGTATTGTCTCTAACTCCTCTTTGCTAATAAATCCTCCTTTACTTCCATATCATAGAAAATTTCCATTCTGTTCTATATTATTTTCTACAACTTTATCTCGGTTTGACACATTCTCAGAATGTCCTGCCCATTTCTCTTTAGCACTCTCCTTATCAGTAATTGAGACGCCGTTCCTATCTTTAACTAGGACACAACCAGAGTGACGTATTGACTTCAAGAATTATATTCTAGAATTTTAGAAGAGATGCAGAAGTTTAGGGCTTCAAGAGTTGATTTTATGCTGTACACGATTTGACGTTAAAGTTTCTCAAAACGTTCTGCCTATGTCTCTATAACACTTTCCGTATCACTAATTGAGGCACCGTTCCTATCTTAAATTAGGACAAGTTGTGACATATTGACATTAAAAATTATACCCTAGAAATTTAGAAGAGATACAGAATCTTAGAGCTTGAAATTTTGGTTTTATTCTTTACGCAATCCCAGGTTAAGTCCTCTCCAACAAGTTTAATTTTAAATATAGGATAGCTTTAGTTTGTATCTTGTTTATACTATTTAGTAGGTAGAACCAATGATTTCTAATTTTATGGAGAATTAACGAAAATTTCGCCAACTCTAGATTAATGTTTCTTTTTCCTTCTACGATCCTCATATAGGAAAATAAGAAAAAAAAATCCTTCTTTTACCGTTACAGAGCATAAGATCATTGATCACGATGACAGAAAAAAAAGCGAATGGAATTTGAGATTTTCAGATTCTAAAATTTTCAATCGCTGGGTTCAAGTGAATATTCCTATGATTTACAGGAGTCTCATGTCAAATGACCCCTAAGAGATTTCCTATTGGAGATAGAAGAATTTTGTTGTGCTTCTTGTTTTTACTATGTAGTAAGCTAAAAAATGAAACTAGTCTAAAAAAAAACGATAATGGCAGTAATAATTCCCAGGAACACAATGAAATAAAACTCGTTAGATTTCAGCTAAGGAGCCAGAAGGGGTCCATTGCACTAGCGCCTGTTTGAGCGATCCAAGAAAGTTTGCAAATATGCATTTAGCCTGTATAATCTTATTAATCTAACTTTTTTATTAAAACTTTTTTACTGAAAAAAAAAACTATTGAACGATAACCTAACAGCGAAAATCTCGATTTTATTGATGACCTTGTAATCTGAAATATTAGTTCAGGCTGTGAATGAGAACCTCTTGAGACTATTTCTGCTCTCTGTTGTCATCAAGGACATACATTAGGGGGTTCAGCCCTTTTACCCTTCCTCATAATTTTCTTTTTTTTTAAAGAAAACACCCACAAGAACTTGAACCTTTTAAAAACATGAAAAAGTTGTTGCTTTGGTTATGTTTTTCTAATGCCCCCCCCCTCCTTTATGCTTCCTTGGCCGTTGCAATGCCAAAATCTAAAGCCAACCTTTCATTTTTGAAAAAGTGCAATAAATTCATTTTCATTTTCTTCAATCATATTTTATGCATTCGTGAGGAAAATTAATGAGCGTTTTTTACGATTTGAATATGCTCACCGAAATATATAAAGTAGAATATTTTGATTTTTTATTCTATACGATCATGCAATATTCCATTATTTATTACTACTTTAATTACGACTAGCACAAAAGACTCCTATGACAAAGAAAGTACTGGAAATTACTCTGCATATGTTCTTTTGTTCATCAATAGCATTTCTTTTTTTTTCTAAATTTATGGTCCTAATCTGCCATCAAGTTAACTAAGATTAAGGGGCTATGTACTCTTAATGTGGATGTACACAACTTTGCGCCATCAATTCTCTCTCTGACCTGTTTTCGTTTCCCTTCTACCCTAACTGCTCTGTTACTGAGGCTCTTTTCAATTCCAGATACATGCCTCCAGTCTCCCTTCAGCTTCTTGGGCATGCTTAAAGTGACTTAGTACATAGCCCCTTGACTAAGACTACTTGCTAAGGTTAGATTAAAATGTGAAAAGGTTAATCTAAAAAGTAAATTGCCATTTAAGCTATATAATTACTGTACTTACGGACGGGAACAACGAAAGTTCTGATTGGGAATATGAATTGGTCGTTTATTCAAATGAATATGTACATAGAAAGGTTTATTGACGGCTGTTAATCAGACACAAACCATTGTGTAAAAGCTTCTGGAATTTCTTCTAAATTTGGGTAGGCCACCCAACTGACATCTTTGGTGTATTGGTCTAGTGAAAAAGTGGAGTGTTTGTAATATCCGGACGATCGAAACGCGGATAATTTCCGGTATGATGAAACTACTAAGTACTGCTCCATTCACAATTAGATTTTACCAACACAGAGATGTAGATAGCCATAATTGAAGTCAATCAGAATTTTTTGGTACTGGTGCATTATACCTAACACAGCGCTATAGACTGTCCAAGGAATGCAGACATGGAGACCCGTAAAACGGGTATTCGCTATCTAAATTGATCGCAAAGCGTGGTTTCTCATTGAATTTACAATATTTAAACTGTTGTTTTTTGGGCTTCAGGGGGGGGGGGGAGGGGAAGGTGCATAGGTTAGGTTACGTATTTGATATATGCTATGCTTTACCCCTCACCCCCCCCCCCCTAATGTGCAAATACATAGCCCAAATTTGTTTCTGAACTATTATATATTCATCCTATTTTATTTTATTTCATTAGCATTAACCAAGCTTGACTTCTTTCGTGTGTTAGGTATAGTGCACCAGTAGCCTACCAATTTTTCTTATAATGTTTAAGACAATCAGAAATTTAGTAAAAAATCTGCTTGGCTTCTGTTTGTTTTTGTTAAAATCCACCATAATAAAGAACTTTAACAATAGGCATATTTTGCTGTTGAGCACTGTTATATTTTAACTCGGTGCTCAGTGAAGGTCACTCAGGGAAGGGGGATCTCATGAGTTTTCAATATTTTTTAATCTAGGGGATCCGTGATCCTCCTCTGCCTCCCTTGATTGATACCCTGTCACCAATTGAATACACCAATTGTACAGCCTTTCCTTTTCAATTAACGCCACTGCAGAGTTATGGAAGGATTCCTTTACTGCTTTTCTCAATTTTAACAGGACACTTGTGTTAGGTATTTCCAAATTTTCTGGTTCGTTTTTTTAGGGGGCGTATACAGTTGGAGGATGTTTATCCTTGAGAAGACAAATTTAAATTCCATTTCAGCATATGATAGCTTCTTAGCGAAAACAAGCACAATTTATCTGTTTATATAGCACTAAAATTCGTCTCGGTGGTAACCACGGTGCAAATTGCCAAACAGGAAAGTCTGGCGTTTTTTCAATGTTTATCGCCAGAACTGCTGTATCACCTACAAAAAAGAGAAAAAAGTCTGTTCATATGTCATTTAAGTAAGGGCAAAATACCAAACTAGACATTTGTTGATGGTATTTTCCAATGGGTTTTACTAGAATTGTTTTGCATAAAAAAAAAAAAAAAAGAAAAACTATATAAATGTTGAATATACAAGCATAAAATTTCAAACAAGATCCTTGTTGCTGACTTTTGATTTTGACCAGAATTTTTCTACCGCCAAACAAGGGCACATTAAGGATTTTTGTTAGGAAGAGGGGGGGATTTATTTGTGTTGAGGGCGGGGGTGCAAAAAAGATTACAAACGCATCTGTAATTTGTTTATATGCATTTTGTTACTATTTTTGCAAGTCGGACAGAAATTTCAGGGGAAGGGTTCAAGCCTAGTAACCTCTCCCCACTGGATACGGCCATGTCAAAAAAAAAAAAAAAAAAAAAAAAAAATAGAGATCACTTTGCCTGAAAACTGAGAAAAAAAAAATAAAATCTTGTAGGAGAAAGATTTAGACGAATAATTTAATTTAGTAAACTAGAAAAGAACAACTAAGTCATAAAGCAGATAAATTTGACATTAAAAGCATTTAATAAGGGTTCAATTTACGACTGTAATTTTGTATTTTCAGTGAAGTTTGAAACTGAAAAACAATTCAAAAGAATTTTGAAAAACAAGTATTTCATAATTCAACTGTCATATATATTCTATAGAACGTATTAAAGTTTATTTGTTTGTTTTCGATTTGGCCATATTTTGGTTCCATGTAACAAAATCAAAGCATTCAATTCACCAAAGTAGCGTCAGAATTAAATTTTGGCTTGTGTTTTGACTTGTTCAAGATTTTTTTTTTAATTTAATAATTCCATGCTTAATGACATAAATAAAGAAAAAACCCTCGCTAATATGACTGAGAAGATAATATGGAGAAACAAATATTCATATAGAAAATTATGTCTTTTCAAATATTTAGTTATACCAAGAACTATCATGTTGAAAAGAAATTATTATTTTAGGACCATTATAACAAGAATTATTTTTATCGTTAATAAAGTGTAGAATTTTCCAAAAAAATCATTGTGTCAAATCCAGTGTTGTCATATGTCCCAATTTATCATACAGGTACTTTTCTATTAAACGGACTCTTTTATATAGTGCTAGTTTGGTTAATGCTAATGAAATAAAATAAAATAGGATGAATATATAATAGTTCAGAAACAAATTTGGCTATATATTTGCACATTAGGGGGGTGGAGTGGGGGGCAAAGCATACCATATATTAAAAACGTAACCTAACATAGGTACCTTCCCCCCCCCTAAACTCCAAAAAACAATAATTAAAATACAGTTCTTGCCTTTGTTTATATCCCAGAAGGAATTATAAACCTGTTTCCATCAGGCGTCTCAGTCTATTTCGGGACTGGTATGCATTGACGTATATAAAAGAGTCCGTTTAATAGAAGAGTACCATCATGCATATTTCTGTTACAAATCTTCTTGTCCTAATATCCCAAAACCCAATTTTTTACCGTTATGTAAAATGATATTATGAGCTTGACCGAACTAATGTCAGTTGTTGGTGCAGCATGTGAATGCAGCCTCGAGCAATAGCCTTTTATCAAACAGTTTGTGGTGACAAACTGTAATTAAGGAGCGATTCGGACCAATAGTAACCGAAACTTAAAAAAAATATTTTGGTAACAATAGATACGTCAAAAGAGTGGACTGTTTATTCTGATTCCAAATATAGAACATTCATTACGATAAATAAAAGTTCAAATAGGGATAAAATCCTTTTAATAGACAGTGATGATGATAACAGTGATAGAAATTCACAAAAAATACCAGATATTTCGGTCACATATACAGTGACCGTCATCAGTAGTAAAACTGTTGACGGTCACTACTACTGATGACGGTCACTGTATATCTGACCGAAATATCTGGTATTTTTTGTGAATTTCTATCACTGTTATCATCATCACTGTCTATTAAAAGGATTTTATCCCTATCCGAACTTTTATTTATCGTCATGGAAAGGCAGTGTGGTCTCCGAAATTATCTAGAACATTCATTAAGTATAATGATGCCCATCAAAATTGACGAGCCTTAGAAAATTCGCCTTATTTTCGAAAAGGGGGTAAATATACCCCAAAAGTCTTGGATAATTTCTTGATAAGAAATTTCATTCCTTATTGATAATTTCACCGTTAGATTCAACGTATTAGAAAACCTTACTGTAGAGTTTTCGAGCTCCCAAATCTTTAAAAATGTGCAATTTTGTATTTTTGCTCGAAGAAAGATCACGAATACGTGTTTATTTTTTTTTTGGGTTTTTTTTTTTGTTTTTTGCTCCTCTTTTTTTATTCCCAGGGGTTTTCGTATCGAAAAAATAGTCATAAAAGATTTGGAGAGGGCTCATTTGAACGGAAATTAAAATTTCTAGCGCCCTGTTTAAGTGACCAAAAAAATCGGAGGGCGACTAACCCCCCGCCCCCACCATTTTCCCCCAAAGTCATCTGATGAAAATTTTGAGATAGCGATATTGTTCAATACGGTTGAAAGGTCTAATAACTGTGTCTTTGGGGATAACATGACCCCCCAGAGCCCACAGAGGTCGGCAAGTTATGAAATTTACCCAATATTTGCCTATAGTATTTGTTATTTTGAAGTATACCTGTATTTTCAGGGGGGAAATCTTGCTTGTTGCAATGAGTTCCATATGATGATGTGCTAAATAAAAAAATAGTCCTACTAGATAATTTTTTTTTCATTTCTGCACCCCCCTCCCAGAGTATCCTAACGAAGTAACAATTGGATAAGGCAACCCCAGTCACATTACAAGCATACTTTCTGTGTAAAACTCTTCTCTTGCTTTCGAGTTTGCCGTATTTTGGAACGATATTGCAAAATCCAAATTTTAAAGCTGCTGGAGCAGAATTCTGTAGCTATTATATCTTGAGTTTTGACTTGTTTAAACAATTCAGCTTTACTCAGAAATCTGGAAAATCTGAAGTCTGAAATATGACTGCAAACTATTTCTCCACCAGAGATAATATGGCATGTAGAAACAAGCTCCAACGTAAAACTTATAGAAGGAGATCACATTTTATGAAGTGTATGAGAGTTAGCAGGTTCTGAAATTATTTCTGCACATTTTTAATACTCCTTTATACCAGTAACAATGACAATTATTTAAAATCCTATTGTAATCTAGAATTTCCAAAAAAGTAATTTTCACAAAGAACACGGAAATGAAGCGAAACATTAAATACTTCCTATTTAACATATTCCGGTGATTCATTTCAGATGGAAAGCGCTGGTGTTGACAGCCTGCATATTAAATTGGCTTAAAATGGACACCCTTGATTATACGACATGACATTATCGGAAAATGAATCTTCGGAACGGAAACAAGGACGAAGTAAATCCTTACCTGCGTTGCCAAAAGCAGTGCTCCTTCAGCAAGACTCAAATGCATCATTGCCGAAAGAATCCGGTAAGCAGAAAAATTGAAAGCTTCATGTCTATAAGAGAAGTCTTTGTGAAGCTTCCCTGATTAATTTGGTATATGTCCTTCTTTCCCATTGTGTCTATCGTTTTAATTTTCCAAGCTATCTATCAAGGGGTAAACATGTCGAGGTTCATGGAATTGATAAATACATACATTTGTCAAATCATATGTCTCGGTTCCTTATCAAAAATGGCTTACTTTATTGTCAAAAACGCATCCCGAAGATAAGAATCTTGAAACACCTAATGAAATTACTAAACATGGGAATACATATCAATACAATACAAATGGTACTTCTGTCTGCTCTTCACCAAATGAGTACAGGTAGACAGATAGATATTTATTTATTCAAGAATTAAAAAAAAACGTTCCGAAAAATAAGTTTTTCAAAGAAAAGTAAAGGCCATTTTAAACTTAAGCTCAGGAGATACAAATACCTGTTAAAATACAAACTCAAAACGACCAGAAATTACTATTACAGAATAATTGAAACCCAAAACGAACAGAAATTAAATAAATAATCATAGAAACAAATATTTTGCTAATAAAGTATAAATAAAACTTAAAACGAACAGAAATTAAATAAACAATCAATGCGAACAAACATACAATATATATTAATGTAATTGAATAAATAAATCTTAAAACCAGTGAAAATTAAATTGAATATGCAAATCAACTTTGAGTCGAATAAAATATCTACAAACAAGAGTTTGGGTATCGTCTCACTGCAGAAGCTTAAAATCTACTGCGTCATTGGCGCTTTACTGAAAACAATTCTTTGAAATATTTTCACTTTTGTAACTTTAAGAAATCAAAAATTAATGAAGATTTTAAGGAATAAATATCAGCATATGTATATTAAATTGACAATGCACATTTTTTTCAGTAAACTCATTTAAGTTTTTTTTCAGTAAACTACAAATTATATTCCGGCTTTTAGAGAGCGAAGGGGTTTTGAACCCATCTCACATTACTTTATGCTCGGTTCGAGTTGGACCCTAACATTTGTTTTAATTTTTGTTCGTTTTGGGTTTCATTTATTTATTGATACTGATTTGGGGTAGATGTATGCTTGGTAGATTATATGATAGTCCGGACGCCAGGTGTTGAAAATGTGAACCATACCACGACGGAATGGGGCTGCTACAAGAATAAGCCTACCCTCCACCCCCTAAACTGACCATGCGGATTCAAAAATACCAATGGCACTTGCTTGCGAGTGGTGGAACACTCCGAAACTTGACATTTTATTATATTTTGGTGTTTCATGCAAGAAATGCATGTTCCACAAAGTTCGAGGTGCAGTTTTCCGCTCAAATAGAAATGCCTAGAAGCCATAGAATGTTTTCATAACAAAATAACACGATTATTTACAAAAAATGGCAGAGCTAAAAAAAATGGCAAAACTTATGAGTCTTGAACAGTCTTGGAAAGTATAAACAAAATCAAATTGAATATTAGATATATAATGATATTAATTGTTGAAAGATCCATTAGTTCCAGATTTTTTTTTTTCACTGTGATATTTATTTTAATTTTCAATGGTGTAAGAACTCGAAAATAACAAATTTTTATTATACGAATAATTCGTTTTCAGTGAATCATCAATGACGCAGAAGCCTTTAGGTTTTTACAGTTAAAGAAGGGGGCAGTATCCAAATTTTGCTTGTAGTGAAACTATATTTGTCTTGACCAATCTTGAAAAGAACTAACAAATTAAACTGAATATTTGATGCATAATGATATTAATTGCTAAAAGATCATCAGCTCAAAATTTTACAGTAATTTTATTATTTATTTTCAATATTAATTACAAAAGAAAACATTTGTAATATAATTCGTTTTCAGTAAAGCGCCAATGACGCAGTAGGTTTTAGGCTTCTGCAGTGAGACGATACCCAAACCCTTGTTTGTAGATATTTTTATTCGATTCAAACTTGATTTGCATATTCAATTTAAGTTTCACTCGTTTTAAGATTTATTTATTCATTTACATTAATATATATTGTATGTTTGTTCGCATTGATTGTTTATTTCATTACTGTTCGGATTAAGTTTCATTTATACTTTAATAGCAAAATATTTGTTTTCGTTTTAAGCTTGATTTTGATATTCAATTTATGAATTAACCGCTTTAAGAACTATTTAATCATTTATATTATTAATTGTTGAATGTTTTTTCCTATGATTGTTTATTTCATTTCTTTTTGTTTTAGATATCATTTACTCTCTGACAGTAATTTCTTGTAGTTTTGTTTTTAAACTTCACAAGGTATTTTTAAATACATGTCGTAAGTTTGGTAATGCCTTAAATTTTAATTTTAAAACACATTTTCATAAGGTTTATTTTAATTAATTTTTGTTCGTTTTTGATTGCAAAATGTTTCAAGTTTTTATGGCATGGGGAGGGGGTGCTTACTGTCCGATTATTCTTGACTTTAAAAAACGTATCTAGAACTTTCAATTAAAATCGAATGAGGCTTTTTTTCAAAATCTATACGATTACCTCTTTGATAAAAACCTTATATATGAACAATAGACAGCTTGCACAACTTGTGGACAGCGATTGACAACAATAAATGGATTGAAAAAATAGTTCCAATAAGGGGGGTTAGACCATTTCACGTGCTGACACAAAGGGATCACGACTGTTTGGAATTGACCTTAATAGGAATTTGTGTGCCAAAGCAATTTTGCATCTATCACAGAGTATTTATTTTAACCATATAATTGGATAATTATAATAGATTTCCTATGAGCTTTTACCATACAAAACCCCTTCTCATAAGTTATAAACCCCCCTTAATAAATTATGCTCCAGGGCATAACTTAAAACGTCTATCCCTGGGCCCTGGTGGGCTCTGTCGACACCGGAGGTTTTTGTTATCAGAACTTTGAACTATTTTAACAAAATGTATATCTCAAAATTTTTATCTGATACATTTAAGGCGTGGCGAACGGAGAGGGACTAGTTGCCCTTCAATCTCTTTTGACTCTTAAAAAGTGAACAAGAACTTTCAATTTTCAATCAAATGAGCCCTCTCTAAAGTTTATACGAGCGTCCCTTCCATAAGAAATAATATGAAGGATTCTGAGAATCCTTAAATTACAACCCTTGCCCTGAGGGCTTTGGGGGAGTTGTAATTCTCAAAGACCTAATTTCCAGAACTTGAAACTACGTTTAAAAAATGGCTGTCTTAAAATTTTGATTGGATGTGTTTGGGGAAAAGGTGGGCGTGAGAGGGGGGTTAGTTGCCCTTAAATCACTTTCGAATATTACAAAGGGCACTATCCCTCGGAATTTTCAATCGAATGAGCCTTTTTTAAAGTTTCTACGACACCACCTTCTATAAAAACCTTATATGCCCCCAGGGCATAACTTAAAACCCTTGCCCTGAGGGTTGTGGGGGATTATCCTCCTCAAAAACATATTTTCTATCTGGAAATCAACTACGCAGAACAAAATAGCTATCTCAAAATTTTGATTGGATGTGTTTGGGAGAATGATGTGTGTGGGGGGGGGCTGGCTGCCCTCCAATCACTTTCGACTATTAAAAAGGGCACGAGCACTGTGAATTTCCAATTGAATGTGCCTGTTTTGAAGTCTCTACGACAACGCCTTCTATAAAAACCTTATATGCCCCCAGGGCATAACTTAAAACTCTTGCCCTTAGGGTTTTGGGGGAGTGTCCACCACAAAACAATATTTGCTAACTTGAAAACCCCTCCGATGACCAAAAGTGCTATCACCCCATTTGGAGGCTAGGTGTTGTGGGAAATGCTGGGCGGGGGAGGGAGGCTTGCTACAATTCAATCATTTTTTTCTATTGAAAAAGACACTATTCTTTTAAATTCCATTTGAATGAATGTGTTTTGAAGTTTCTACGACAACACTTTCTATAAAAACCTTATATGCCCCCAGGGCTTAACTTAAAACCCTTGCCCTGATGGTTGTGGGGGATTTTCCTCCTCAAAAACATGTTTTCTATCTGAAAATCAACGACGCGGACCAAAAGGGCAATCTCAAAATTTGGATGGGATGTGCTTGGGGGAATGAGGGGCGTGGGGGGGGGGGGCTAGTTGCCTTCCAATCACTTTTGACTATTAAAAAGGGCACTAGCCGGTTGAATTTCCAATCTAATGACTCTTTTTTGAAGTTTCTACGCCAACGCCTTCTATAAAAACCTTATATGCCCCCAGGGCATATCTTAAAACCCTTCCCCTGAAGGTTCTGGGGGAGTTTCCTCCTCAAAAACATGTTTTCTATCTGGAAATCAACTATACTGAACAAAATGGCTATCTCAAAATTTTAATTGGCTGTGTTTGGGGAAATGATGGCCGTAGGGGGGGGGGCTAGTTGCACTCCAATCATTTTTGACTATTAAAAAGGGCACTAACCTTTTAATTTCCAATCGCATGAGCCTTTTTTGAAGTTTCTACTACAACGCCTTCTATAAAAACCTTATATGCCCCGAGGGGATGACTTAAAACCCTTTCCCTGAGGGTTGTGGGGGTGTGTTCTCCTCAAAAATATATTTTCTATCTGGAAATCAACTATGCTGAACAAAATGGCTATCTTAAATTTTTATTGGATGTGTTTGGGGAAATGATGGGCGTGGGGGAGGGGGGGATGGAAGGGGCTAGTTACACTCCAATAACTTTCGACTATTAAAAAGGGCACTAGCCCTTTAATTTCCATTTGAATGAGCATGTTTTGAAGTTTCTGGGACAATGCCTTCTATAAAAATTTTATATGCCCCCAGGGCATAACTTAAAACCCTTGCCCTGAGGGTTGTGGGGGAGTATCCTCCTCAAAAATATATTTTCTATCTGAAAATCAACTATGCTGAACAAAATGGCTATCTCAAAATTTTGGTTGGATGCGTTTGGAGGAATGATGAGCATGGGGGGGGGGGCGAGTGGCCCACCAATCATTTTCGACTATTAAAAAGGGCACTAGCCCTTTAATTTCCGATTGAATGAGCCTGTTTTGAAGTTTCTACAACACCTTCTATAGAAACCTTATATGCCCCCAGGGCATAACTTAAAACCCTTGCCCTGAGGGTTGTGGGGGAGTGCCCTCCTCAAAAATATATTTTACTATCTGGAAATCAACTATGCTGAACAAAATGGCTATCTGAAAATTTTGATTGGATGTGTTTGGGGAAATGATAGGTGTGGGGGGGAGAGGGGCTAGTTACACTCCAATCACTTTCGACTATTAAAAAGGGCACTAGCTCTTTAATTTCCAATCGAATGAGCCTGCTTTGAAGTTTCTACGACAACGCCTACTATAAAAACGTTATATGCCCCCAGGCCATAACTTAAAACCCTTGCCCTGAGGGTTGTGGGGGAGTGTCCTCCTCAAAAATATATTTTCTATCTGGAAATCAACTATGCTGAAGAAAATCGCTATCTCAAAATTTTGTTTGGATGTGTTTGGGGGAATGGTGGGCGTGGGGGGGGCTAGTTGCCCTCCAGTCATTTTCGACTATTAAAAAGGGCACTAGAACTCTCGATTTCCAATCGAATGATCCCCCTTTGAAGTTTCTACGACAACTTCTTTCATATGAGGTGCCTCTGGGGAAAAAAAATAATAAATAATAATAAATAACAAAACATTGGAGCCGTATGGCTTTTACTATAGGCAACGCTACAGCGTTGCCTCTGATAAACAGTAAACAAACAATTTAAGCACATAAAATGCTCCATGGCCGCCGTAAAACTCGAAGAAAGAAAGTGGCTCAGAGTCCCCTCCAAAAACCCTTGCCCTATTTAACGAAAATCAAATTGATTTTAGTCATTGAATAAGGCTGTTTTGTAGCAAATGAACTTCTTAAATATGGTGGCTCTGAGGTTAAAATAAGTTACTGAAGATTATGAATATGATTTTTGAAAAAGGGGAAGTACCTAGCAATTTTAGGAGCACCTTAATTAAACCAATGTATAAGACAGGTGATAAGAGTGAGTGTGGTAATTATCGAGGCATTAGTCTGGTCTCTGTAAGAAGCAAATTACTTAGTAATATGATACTTTTTAGACTGAAAGATGATGTAGATAAATTTTTAAGAGACGAACAGTGCGGTTTTAGAAAAGGTAGAGGATGTGTCGACCAAATTGTCACTCTTAGGTTAATAATTGAGAAGTGCCTGAGTTATCAAACTCCTTTGGTCTTTAATTTTATAGATTATGAGCAACTGTTCGATTTTTTTATAGAAAAGCTTTAGCGAAGATCTTATCCTTGTATGGTATACCAGACAAATACATTAAAGTAATTAGTGGTATATACGAGAATAACACAATATACGCGGGAATGCTGCTATATACGAAAATGCTGCGGTTAAGGTAGGAAATGAGGTTAGTAGTTGGTTTCGTATTGAATCAGGAGTTAAGAAGGGTTTTGTTCTATCCCCTTTTTTATGAATCATTTTGTTGGATTTTGTCTTAAGGAACACAGGAAAGGCAATGGGAGGCCACGGAATCGAATGGGGAGGAAAAACTACCCTGGACTTAGATTATGCTGATGATGTAAGCATACTAGATGAAAGTGAGAGCAAAATGGATGAACTTATAGAGGTTTGCGAGTTCAGGGAGCAAGAATAGGTTTAAAAATTAATGCCAAGAAGACTAAATCACTAAGGCTAGGAATAAGTGAAGATGAAAAGGTGACGTAGGGTAACGAAAAGATTGATCAGGTGGAGCTTCACTTACCTTGGTAGTATTATTAGAAAAAACGGCGGGAGCAGTGAAGGTGTTAAAAATAAAACAGCCAAGCCTCAGGGTGTTTTTTCACAGTTAAAAAAAGTTTGGAAGAATAGGAACATAAGTTTGCAAACCAAGATTAGAATTTTGGAAGCTACAGTAATGGCTGTGGTCAAATATGGCTCTGAAGCATGGGACGTCCGAAAAGCAGAAGGAGGTTTGTTAGATCTTTTCTAGAGACATTGCCTACGGAGAGACATTACCCGGCTGACTGACCGAATTTCAAACTGTAGGCCACACGAAAAGTGTGGTTCAGTCCTGCTTTCTACGGCTATAATGAGAGAAAGGTTTAGATGGCTAGGGCACGTTTTGCGGGTGATGGATGATAGGTTGCCGAAGATTGTCCTTTTCGGTCAACCGTCTAGGGCTAAATGGAAAACAGGTCATCCGCGGTTAGGGTGGGAGGATGTCATAATGAAAGATTTAAAGGAAATGGGAAAATCTTGGGATGGGGTAAAGAAGGAAGCTTTGAACAGATTGGGATGGAGGAGGAGCATGCGTAGCTCTGTTTGCCTCAGGCGGCTTGGTGCTGCGGTGAGTTGTTAGTAGTACTAGTAATACATAGTAAAACAAAATCATATGTATTATATGTTGAGAGAAAGTAGTGTGCCCTAATCTTGTAAATGCTGTTTTTTTTTTAAGAACAAAATAAAGTGCATATTTAGAATGGAATTGATTTCAAGATATTTTGAGGCCGTCTTGTGAGCCCGTATTTTGAGGCCGTCTTTAAGGAATCTGTACTTGTGCATTATACCCACTCTTTTATATACTGCTAGTTTGGTTAATGCTAATGAAGTAAAATAAAATAGGATGAATACAGAATAGTTTAGAAACAAATTTGGGCTATATATTTTCACATTATGGGGGGGGGGGAGGGGGTAAAGAAAAAAAGACAGATACCCGATTATAAGCACTCGAAATATTTTAAAATATATATTGCGTGAAATTGCTTAAGCTTTCAGTATAGATGCTGCTAAAAATAACAGAGGGTACACCAGTCAGCCGAATTACACAGGGCCTCATTCCCGATGACAACAGCCGATTCAAAAATAATTCGCTTTCATTTTTTTTTAGTTCTGTTCTTCCAAATCTTTTTATCAAATAAAAGGCAAGCGAATTTCCATAAGTTTCTAACCCCTTAACAAAGAAGATGCCTTGCTCTAATCTAATGATCTATCCTGACTTGCATGTCCCTCTATGTACCAGGCATAAATCCATTTTTTTTTTTCAAAAATTAACTTTTTATTAATATGGAGGGTAAAATTACTTTTATGCATTTTAATAAGGCTGAGTAAATTATCTAACATAGTAGACCATATTTTAAAATAGGATAAATAATGCAGACACCTCTTGTTATTAAATATCTAGTTTGACTATGTCTGTGTTGCAACTCTCTGTTTCGGCCAATTTATTTGCTGAATATATGTTTCATATCATTTTAAGTTAATTTTGAGGTAGGTTCTGTAAAAATGTATAATGATCAACGTTTTATAAATAATAGGTTCATTCAGAGTATTACTAAAAACTATTCTCTGATAAATTATGTTTATAAAAATCATATTATTTTGAGAAAATTAATATATCAATATTGCTTTAAATTGTCCTTTCAACAGATTCGAGTTAAATTAATCTATAAAATAATTTAAAGCAATTTCGGAAAAGCTGGTTCCACTTTAATGACGGTAACTCTGATTTCAGGCTACACCTTAGCCCTTATTCACTCTTGGGAGTCTTGGGGCATAATTTTATAAAACAATATTTATCTTTCATGAATTCAAAAACCTGACTCCGTGAATTCAAAAACCTGAGGGTAAACTTGATTCCATCAGGTTTACCCTCATGTTAGTGTTGGAAGACAATTTGATAAAACGTTGTATCGATATTTTTACTTTCGATTTTAATATTTCTGATCAGTTTTTTTGCTCAGATTAATTTTAAGTCAGTATTTGCCACCCTGGTCTGGAAGAACTTACTATATCTGAGAGGAAAAATTTACTAAATCACATCTGTTTTTACTAATGCTCAAAAAATTTTTGCGCATTATCAAGCATCAATTTTTACTATAGGCGGATAACCAATAGGATTTTCACAATCTTTTTTCCTTTTTTCTTCTTGTTTTTCTCTTTTCCTCTTTTCTTTGTCTTTTCCACTTTTCTTTCGTTTTCATAGTAAGATTGAAAATTCAAGAAACCTACAAGTTCAAAAATTTTTTTTTTGGATTATTTGGATGTAGGCTACTACTGGATAGGCTTCATATTCCAGATCCGGTGTGTGCAAGACATCAAGCAATAGTCCGGAATCTTGGATTCTGGAAATTCTGCTGGTAAAGCCCGGCTTTAAATTTATCAATGGTCTTCAGGTCATAAAAATCAGACATATTGAAAAAGTCTGAGAGTCTGTGAAAATTTTCTGAAAACAAGTTAAGCCGGTATACCAGTCCTGATTTTAAATAGTTTGCCTTTCAAAGCGAGTGTAAAGAAGAAGCCGAGAGAAAAGTAGAGATTTTTAAGCGTTAGGGTTGACGCGAAATCTCAAAAATGAGAGCAATAGTAGCCATAATGTCTAACTTAACCGAAATCAGATTTATAATAAATGGACCCTAATTTTTCCCCCTGAATTCATGGAAAATAAAAAAGTTTTGTTTACTATAAATCATGACTTTTTACTAGATTTTGGGAAATTTACTAAATCCTCTAAATTTACTAGATTTTATTTTTTTGCTAGATCTAGTAAAATCCTACTGACGGTGGCAACCCTGCTTTAACTTTTGTCAAAATTCTATCAGAAAAATTTTAATTAGACAGTATTTTGCACAATTTTTTCCAAATTTTGAATAGAATGCAAAAAAACTTACATTACATGAATGAATATCACAAAAACCCTGATTTGGAATTACTCGGGATCAAGTTAAAGAAAAATAAGCTACTGGTTATTTTTGGCTAGTAAAAACCAGCAAAATATCAATATTTTTCCTTGAAAAGTTTTTTTGCTGTTCCGTGATTAAATAAATAAAAAATTAGTTTTCTTCAACTGAGAGTAAGAAGCGAGATTAAAATTTAAAAGAATTGAAGTTTTGTAGATTATCAGGCTTTGTAACGTCTATTGCAAATTGGCTAGTGCGAGCCAAAACATCTGCTTTGACGAAATTTGACATTATTTCCTTTGAGCAGCTTTTCATCTTATTATGAAGTAAATGAACTTGTACCTCTACACACTGACACTCCACATTAAATCGATTCACCATTGTTAAAATGTAACCAAGGAACACATAATGTAATTTAAAATGATCGCTTATAAGCGTTGTAAAGGGCATTAGCTCATGGTATATTATCTGCAAGATAAGAATGAAAATAAAGGTTAACTGTCCCATCTTGCTCTAGAAGATGTTAAGCCATACTCTCTATCGCCTGCCATCTCGTTTTGCTAGGGTAAATCAGACAACGCTCAGCTATATAAAAAAATGCTTTGCACTGTCTAAATTCCATTTTCCATTTTGGCTAAACACAATAAAACTAAAAAATTTCATGACTGAACCACAAAACACACGGGTCTAAGACATTACTCGCAACAGCCGAGCAAAGGGCAAAAGAATGCCAGATACAGCCGAAAGTTGCAAGCCATGAAAGGTCACCCTCAAAGACTTTGCCAAGCCTTTTTTGGATCTTAGCATGATACTCGTATTGTAACACTGTTTGTCAGTGGTATTTTTTCTTCTTTTATTGAATTCATATGGCATTTAGCTCTTCAAACCTTTAGATGATGCATCTGGAAGTTAAAAAAACTGCTCAACTGGTTTCTGCTCTTCCAGAGAATAATAGCGAGCAAATTATTACAAGAAATTTTGTTGTTGTTTTGTCTGTCAATTCATCGGTGATGATTGAGATCTTGGTCACTTTCAATACTGCAACTATCTCGTATTCACGTGATTTTTATATTAAAATTTTATTATTTCGGTTGTATTTGTTTTTGTCAAGGCCATAAGATGAACGGTATGTTTGACTTTCCTTTTTTTCTCAATTCTTCATGTACTTTTTAGATTTCACTGTAACTGGTGTCCTCATCCATGTGTCATGTGTCTTGCTTTGCAAGTCAGTGGCAGTTTCTTCCCTGGAGGAGCCTTAGACGATCCATGTCCTCAAAAGAGTTAGTAACATTAACACTATTAGTGTTGAAATAACTTTCTCGTCCAAAATTTTCTTGAGTATCTGATTTAACCACATCACAACCTTGGTTTCTTGACTGTCCTCTTGCAACAAGATAGATGGAAACACGATGTTTGTACTAGAACTTTTTACAACAGAAGCATCCTTCGTCACAAATGTCTGAACACTTGCATTTAAAGTTTTTACTTGACCAGAATTAGCAACCTCTGTCACTTCTTCAACAGTCTCACTTCTGTCACTTTTTCAACAGCAGAATTTTCACCAAGCTGTTCATGCACAGTTGGGCTTTCAGAGGGAACGGGACTAAATAAATGGAAGGAACGGAATAAACGGGACTGGGATAGAATGCTTTACTTTTTTTTTAATTGTTTTTTCTTAACCTGACCATTTTTTAGTTTAGCAACAGAATATTCTTATACTTTCCTGAGTTTCAGTTAACTTCCCATCTACTCTAACGTTCAACAATTGTTTCAGATTTAGTTTTTGGAATATAAGTATTCCTATTTTCAATATGATGTCTGGGTCATCTAAATGCATCGAGGATTGTTAAACCGACTGCTTTTAAACCAGACTCGTCTGAATTTCCAGACAAATAATACAGTAATGACCTTGAAATGGGAGCTAGAAAACACCTCTCTGGGGCATAATTTATGGTCTGAGCTAATTCCTGAAAGTTTGACTCTCCTAGTGAAACTATTTTCAAAGAAAGTGTAAAGCTCCTCAGCTAGAATTACACCTCATCCAGAGTATAGCCCATCTCTGCTTAATATAGTAGTTGATGACTGGAAATATGTATATAACCCACCTACTCAGACGTTAGGATGTGAATATAGGCTAAAATAGGAATAAGATAATATATTTTCTGCACATGCAGCAAACTTCAAATCGACCCACGTGTCGTAGATTCTGCGACTGCTCTCTATTATATTTTCCTTAAATTTTCTTCTTTATTAATACAGTTACCATGGCTTATGGTCATCTCCCCTTATTGGCTATTTTAATATGCAATCAATTCGCTATCCACTGACAATCAAGTCTGTTGAATAGTATTTTCATCAGAACTGCCTCACTGTATTTAGAAGTTTTAACGCAAACATAGTGAAATCACCAAGTCTTATGATAAAATCACCAAATTTTATTTAATATTACCAAAAAATCACCAGATTACCAAAAAATCACCAAACGAAAAAAAAAATAACTTGGTGGAAGATCACCAACAATGGCAACCTTGCTCTTAACTAACGTACATGCAGACTTGTCGCTCCAGGTACTATTCAGGGTTTCTGATAAGTATCATCTCCCAGAAAATTTACTCGTGGAAAACGTCTTATTTGAGCACCATGAATTCTCTTTGACATATCTTATAAGCCAGAACTCATTTTTGTTTTCTCTTCAGCTGGCTTTGATATGACGAAGGAAAACTTATATGTGATGCAACTACAAGCACAGTCGTTTTATTTCTAGATATAGAAATAATTTAAATGATTATCCTTCTCAAAGCTGTTTTTATATTCTCAACCAAAACTGCAAAAAAGATTTTTTTTTTTAAAGCTTGCATTATTTAGTCAATTTTCATCCCGTTTTTTCTAAATATGGGACTAATTTGGGGGAGGGACACGCTAAAGGGTGTGATCCAAAAACTTTAATTGTCGAATTTTTGGCTAACAGTGGTAATAGCTAATAAGATATAATTTCTTACATGTTTTATTTTCTATTCGTAGTTGAACGGTTAAATAGCAAGGATTGTGTATACCGTAAAATTTATAAATTGGAAGTCAAAGATAAGTTTCGTTTGCGGGCGAGGGGGAAAAGTAATTGTAAAATAGGTCAGATAATTTATTAAGAAATTCAAAAGTTTGGAGTCTTAGGGTTGTCGAGCCCAAAGCTCTCCTCCTCCTGTGTTCATCCTTAAGTAAACCCGAGCCTATTTAACCTTTTTTTTAAAGGGCACTAGTCTCTTCTATGCGTCCTTCTGAACAAAATAATATTCCATCAAAATAATAATCCCTTTACATCAAAAAATGGTGTAAGCTTAAAATTTGGGCTATTGAGAAGGAAACATGTTAAGAAAATAATTCTTTTTTATAAAATGCAGAAAAATCGTGGTTTACATGTTTTGAATACACTCCCACTAAATTATATTCCCTATCTCCTCCTTTAAAGTGCAAGTATCTAGCCCAAATTATTTATTTCCCATGTGTTTTTAACCGTTTCTTGATTTTGTCAGTGTTGATTCAATTTACAGCTGACCAGGTTGAAACAAGAGTGACGAATGGTAAAATTCATGGAAAATATATAATTTTGGGTATATATTTGTACATTAGGGAATGTTATGGGTATAATATAGTCGAAGAGCATTAAAAATTTGTTACAATTTTTTTTTTTGCATATTATGGAGTAAGAATTATTATTATAATGTGTTTCCTTCTCAATTTTCTCGATTCTATGCTTGTACCCAAAAAATTGCTATTTAATGCTTTGCAAAGTCACTTCAGGCTTAACTAACCTCCCCTCCTAGTAATGCTTTGAAGTGGTTTAAATAAAAAAAAATAGGAGATACAAAATGTACCTTTTAAGTTTTAGAGGGGGGTAATGTCCCATTTTAATTTTTTCACTGAATATGCAAATTACATGTTTCAACAAAAATATTCCCGAAAAAAGTTTTCTTTCAAAATCTGAGTGGAAACATCTAGGGGGATAGACTTTCCTCCAATTTACATCATCATATATACAAAAATTAACTCATTTTAGCAGTTTCCACCAATTTTGTAGTTAGCATATTTTTCACTAGCAGGTAATCATAATGCCAATAAAAACAACAAAGTCTTTCTTATGGTTTTAGATTATATCCAAGCATTAAGTTTGAGGGGGGAGTTTCTGTTTAAATTTTTTCACTGAAAATATAAATTAGGTTTTTCCACAAAAATATCCCCCAAAAAAAGTATTTCTTCAGAATCTAACGGGACAAATAATCTAGGGTGGTTAGATTTTCATCCTATTTGCATCATTAATATCTGGATATAGTCGTTTTTATATACAAAAATTAACTCATTTTAACAGTTTCCACCATTTTTGTAGTTAGTATATCTCTCACTAGCAGGTGTTCATAATCAGAGGCAACGCTATAGCGTTGCCTATAGTAAAGGCATGACGGCTCCAATGTTTTATTATTTATTATTAATTAAAAAAAAACTTACCGAAAAATAAGTTTTTCCAAGAAATGTAAAGACAATTTTAAACTTAAGCTCAGCAAATTCAAATACATGTAAAAATTCAATCTCAAAACGACCAGAAATTACTATTAAAGAATAAATGAAACCCAAAACCACTGTATATATAATTAGATATACAGTGCCTATTATATATTAAGTGCCCATAACGAACAGAAATTAAATAAACAATTATAGGAAAAAACATACAAAAAGTAATAATATAGATGAATAAATAGATTTTAAAGCAAGCAATGTTTATATTGAATATGAAGATGAAGCTTAAAACAAAAAAAAAAAAAAATATTTTGCTATTGAAGTTTAGATGAAACTTAAAACAAACAGAAATTAAATAAACAATCAATGCAAACAAACATACAATATATATTAATGTAAATGAATAAATAGATCTTAAAACGAGTAAAACTTAAATTGAATATGCAAATCCAGCTTGAAACGAACAAAAATCAACAAAGAAGAGTGGGTTTCCCCTCCTTCTTTCGCTGTAAAAGTCTAAAACGTACTGCGTCATTGGCGCTTAACTGAAAACTAATTTTATTGCAAATATTTTCTGTTGTTTTTAATATTGAAAATAAACATTAAAATTATAGTAAAATTTTGAACTGATGAGCTTTCAGTAATTAATATCATTATACATCAAATATTCAGTTTAATTTATTAGTTGTTTCTAAAGTTGTTCAAGACGAATATAGTTTCACTACAAACAAGAGTTTGGATACTGCCCTCTTTCTTAACTGAGCCTACTGCGTCATTGGCGCTTCACTGAAAACGAATATTTTGAGATGTATAATATTTTGAGATAGCCATTTTGTTCAGCGTAGTTGATTTCCAGATAGAAAATATGTTTTTAGAGAGGACACTCCCCACAATCCTCAGGGCAAGGGTTTGAAGTTATTCCCTGGGGGCATATAAGGTTTTTATAGAAGGCGTGGTCGTAGAAACTTCAAAAAAGGCTCATTCGATTGGAAATTCAAAGGGATAGTGCCCTTTTTAATAGTCGAAAGTGATTGGAAAGCAACTAGCCCCCCCACCACGCTCATCATTCCCCCAAACACATCCAATCAAAATTGTGAGATAGCCATTTTGTTAAGCGTAGTTGATTTCAATATAGAAAATATATTTTTGAGGAGGACACTCCCCCGCAACCCTAAGAGCAAGGGTTTTAAGTTATGCCCTGTGGGCATATAAGGTTTTTATAGAAGGCGTTGTCGTAGAAACTTTAAAACTGGCTCATTCGATTGGAAATTCAAAGGGCTAGTGCCCTTTTTAGTTGTCGAAAGCGATTGGAGGGCAACTATCCCCCCCCACGTCCATCATTTCTTCAAACACATCCAATCAAAATTTTGAGATAGCTATTTTGTTCAGCGTAATTGAATTCCAGATAGAAAATAGGTTTTTGAGGAGGACACTCCCCCACCACCCTCACGGCAAGGGTTTTAAGTTATGCCCTGGGGGCTTATAAGGTTTTTATAGAGGTTGTTGTCGTAGAAACTTCAAAAAAGGCTCATTCGATTAGTATTCAAAGGGATAGTGCCCTTTTTAATAGTGGAAAGTGACTGGAGGGCAACTAGCCCGCCCCCACGCCCATCATTCCCCCAAACACATCCAATAAAAATTTTGAGATAACCATTTTGTTCAGCGTAGTTGATTTCCAGAGAGAAAATATGTTTTTGAGGAGGACACTCCCGCACAATCCTTATGGTAAGGGTTTTAAGTTATGCCCTGGGGGCATGTAAGGTTTTTATAGAAGGTGTTATCGTATAAAATTCAAAAAAGGCTAATTCGTTTGGAAATTCAAAGGGGTAGTGCCCTTTTTAATAGTCGAAAGTTATTGGAGGGCAACTACCTCCCCCCACGCCCATTATTCCCCCAAACACATCCAACCAAAATTTTGAGATAGCAATTCTGTTCAGCGTAGTTGATTTTCTGATAGAACATATGTTTTTGAGGAGGACACTCCTCCATAACCCTCAAGGCAAGGGTTTTAAGTTATACCCTGGGGGCATATAAGGATTTAATAGAAGCCGGTGTCGTAGAAACTTCAAAAAAGGCTCATTCGATTGGAAATTCAAAGTGGTAGTGCCCTTTTTAATAGTCAAAAGTGATTTGAGGGCAACTAACCCCCATCTTATGCCCACCTTTTCCCCAAACACATCCAATCAAAATTTTGAGAAAGCCATTTTATTAAACGTAGTTTTAAGTTCTAGAAATTAGGTCTTTGAGGATAACAACTCCCCCACATCCCCCAGGGCAAGGGTTGTAATTTAAGGATTCTCCGAATCCTTCCCATTATTTCTAATGTAAGGGATGCTCGTATAAACTTTAGAGAGGGCTCATTTGATTGGAAATTGAAAGTTCTTGTTCACTTTTTAAGATTCAAAACAGATTGGAGGGCAACTAGCCCCTCCTCCATGCCCTAAATGCATCAGATAGAAATTTTGAGACACAGTACTGCTAGTGCCCTGACGCAGTAGGTTTTAGGCTTCTGCAGTAAGGCGATACCCAAACTCTTGTTTGTAGTTATTTTTATTCGATTCAAACTTGATTTGCAAGTTCAATTTAAGTTTCACTCGTTTTAAGATTTATTTATTCATTTAGATTAACATATATTGTATGTTTGTTCGCATTGATTGTTTATTTAATTTCTGTTCGTTTTAAGTTTCATTTATACTTTAATAGCAAAATATTTTTTTTCATTTTAAGCTTGATTTTCATATTCAATCTAATCATTACTCGCTTTAAGATCTATTTATTCATTTTTATTATTACTTGTTGTATGTTTTTTGCTATGATTGTTTATTTAATTTCTGTTCATTTTGGGTTTCATTTAGTCTTTAATATGAATTTATGGTCGTTTTTATTTTTAAAATTAACACGTATTTTTAACAAATTAGCATAAATTTAAAAATGCCTTTACATTTAATTTAAAAAAATATTTTACGGAAATTTTTTTTTTTAATTAATTAAAAGAAAAAGTCTTTTTTTCAAACGAAAGTTGGCTCAAAAGAATTTTTTGGCGGAATTGTCCGGAAGAAGTTTTCTTGGGAGAACTTTCAGCAGGGATGGAATTATCTGGGGGAAGGGGGTCTTACTCGGGAGGAACTTTCCAAGGAGGAATTTTCTTGGGAGAATTTTCCATGGAGAGAAAAGTGAATTTTCCGGCATCATTTGAAAAATAATTAAATAAAAAAAAACGATTTTTTTTCAATTAAAAGTAAGGAGCGAATTCAAAAGTTAAACCGAACCGAAATTTTCTCGTGTATGAGGAGTGGGCCCCTCTCCTCAATATGTCGTTTTTTACGCTAATTGTAACTTTTTTCTCAATTAGAGCAATGAAATTTTTAAAATACAAAAATAAATTTATTGTGTGAAGAGCGAGTTATTCAGGAGGGGTTAACCCCCTCATGCAAGGAACAATTTCTGTTCTTTTCAGTTTTAATGTTGCCCCGTACTTTCATTGAAAAAAAGATACATTTTATCGCTGAAAGGCAGAACAAACTCTAAGGGGAAAATATTGACATGCGGCTGACTTTGAATAGCCAAAAATAGCCAGAATCTTAATTTTCTTCATCCTGAGCCCGAGTAATTCCAAATCGGGGTTTTTGTAATATTCATTTATATAATGGAAGTTTTTTGCATTTTATTCAAAACTTGGAAAACATTGCGCAAAATAGCCTACTCTTTAATTACAATTTTTATTATTAAATTTTGGAAAACCTTAATCTGAGCCAATAAACTGATCAGAAATAACGAAATCTATATACCGAATATCGAATACCGAAAGTAAAAAATATCGATATATCTATAAATCGTTTAATCCAATTATCGCCCAACACCACTTTTAACCAACTAAGCATTGGTGGAACGAAAAAGTACTATAAGATCCCTAAGAATTGTCAATTTCCACAGCGAAAATTCATACAGTTATATACTATTATAATGCTGAGGGCTATATACGCCAAAAAACAGTGCATTTAAATGCCACTATTCTCCAACTTTTTCCTGATTTAGAGGGGTCACCCAAGATCAGTCTTAAGATAGTTACCAGCCTCCACCCTCCGGTGCGCAGATATTAATAAAAGTATAAATTATAAAATTATATTGCTATGATTGTGTATTTAATTTCTTTTCGTTTTGGGTTTCTTTTATTCTTTCAATTGGAAATTGAGAGTTCTAGTGCCCTTATTGAGGGTCAAAAGTGATTGGGAGGCAACTAACAACCCTTCCACGCCCACCATTTCCCCAAACACATCCAATCCAAATTTTTAGATAGCCATTTTATTCTACGTAGTAAATTTTCAGATAGTAATTATTTTTTGAGGAGGACACTCCCCCCACAGCCCTCAGGGCACGGTTTGTAAGTCATACACTGGGGACATATAAGGTTTTTATAGAAAGCTTTGTCGTAGAAACTTCAAAAAGGACTGGTTTGATTGGAAATTAAAAGGGCTAGTGCCCTTTTTAATAGTAAAAAGTGATTGGAGGGCAACTAACCCCCTTCTCATGCCCACCTTTTCTCCAAACACATCCAATCAAAATTTTGAGATAGCCCTTTTGTTCAACGTAGATAAAAATTCTAGAAATTAGGTCTTTGAGGATGACAACCCCCAACAGCCCTCGGGGCAAGGGTTGTAAGTTATGCCCTGGGGGCATATAAGGTTTATATAAAAAAGCGTTGTCGTAGAAACTTCAAAACGGGCTCATTCGATTGGAAATTTAAATGACTAGTGCCCTTTTTAATAGTCAAAAGTGATTGGAAGGTAACTAACATCCCTTCCACGCCCACTATTTCCCCAAACACATCCAAGCAAAATTTTGTGATAGCCATTTTGTTCAACGTAGTTGAAAGTCCTGGAACTTATATCTTTGAGCAGAACACTCCCCCCCACAGTCTTCAGGGCAAGGATTATAAGTTATGCCTTGGGGGGCATATATGGTTCTTATGCAAGAAATGCTCGTGTAAATTTCAAAGAGGGCTCATTTGATTGGAAATTGAAAGTTCTAGTTCAGTTTTTAAGTGTCAAAATAGTATATCGGAGGGTAACCAGCCCCCCACGCCCTTTTTTCCCAAATGCACCCGATAAAAATTTTGAGATAGCTAATTTGTTAAAAGCAGTTCTAAGATTATATAACAAAAACTCTGGTGACGACGAAACCCCCCAGTGTCCAGGGGCAGGCGTTGTAAGTTATGCCTTGGGGGCATATATGGTTCTTATGGAAGGGATGCTCGTATAAACTTCAAAGAGGGGTAATTTGATTGGAAATTGAAAGTTCTAGTTCACTTTTTAAGAGTCAAAAAGTGATTGAACGGCACCTAGACCCGCCCCCCCCACCTCAACGAATTTTTTCCCTCAAACCCATCCAATACGAACTTTGAGATAGCCATTTTTTTGAAAATAGTTCAAAGGCCAAACAACGAAAACTCCGCGGTCGACACAGCCCCCCATTGCCCGAGGGAAGGTGTTGTAAGTTATGCCCTTGGGGAATATATGGTTCTTATGGAAGGGATGCTTATAAAAACTTCAGAGAGGTCATTTGATTGGAAATTGAAAGTTCTAGTTCAATTTTTGAGAGTCAAAAACTGAAGAGAGTGGAGGGCAACTAGCCCCCCCCCCCCGCAACGCCCCGATTTCCCCAAATGCATCCGATAAAAATTTTGAGATAGCAATTAAGTTAAAAAGTGTGCAAAAGTCAAATAACAAAACTCAGGTGTCGAAACCCCCCCCCCAGGGCCCGGGGACAGGCTTTGTAAGTTATGCCCTGGGGCATATATGGTTATTATGAAAGGGATGCTCGTATCAACCTCAGAGAGGGCTCATTTGATTGGAAATTGGAAGTTCTAGTTCACTTTTTAAAGGTCAAAAGATATCCGAGGGCAACTAGATCCCGCCAATACCCTTTTTTCCCCAATCCCATTCGATAAAATTTTTAAAATAGCCATTGCATTAAAAACACCTCAAAGGTCAGATAAGAAAAGCTCCTGGCTAAGTAGGGCAACTAGCTCACACCCTCCACGCCCTAAATGTACCAGATAAAAATTTTGAGATAGACATTTTCTTATAAATAGATCAAAGTTCAGATAACAAAAACTCATGCCGAAAACTACTTCGATCATACTCACGCACAACCTCAATTGGTAAATGACTCCAGGAGCTCGGCAAAACATGCCGAGAAAAGAACTATGACCGGGTTGTTTCACACTGCCGCCGCCGAAATGTATTTGCATTTCTTGTATTATAATTGTGAAGATCACCAGTTATAAACATGCCATTTAAACATTCTGAGGTAAGGTTATTAATAATATCAAACATTAAGCATATATCGATAAGATCTATTAGCATAGATCTTATGAAAGGGATGCTCGTATAAACCTCAGAGAGGGCTCATTTGATTGGAAATTGAAACTTCTAGTTCACTTTTTAATTAAAGGTCAAAAGACATCCGAGGGAAACTAGATCCCCCCACACCCTATTTTCCCCAAGCCCATCCGATAAAATTTTTTAAAACAGACATTTCATTAAAAATAGTTCAAAGGTCAGATAAGAAAAGCTCCTGTGTCGACGTAACCCCCAAGGGCCTGTAGGCAGGCGTTGTAAACAATGCTCTGGGGTATATATAGTTCTTACGGAAAGTATGCTCGTATAAACTTCGGAGAGGGCTCATTTGATTGGAAATTGAACGTTCTTGTTTACTTTTTAAGAGTCAAAAGAGATCGGACGGCAACTAGCCCACCCTCTCCACGCCCTAAATGTACCAGATACAAATTTTGAGATAGACATTTTCTTACAAATCGTTCAAAGTTCAGATAACAAAATATCCAGTGTCGACACAGCCCCCCAGGACCCGGGGGTAGGCGTTGTAAGTTATGCCCTGGGGGTATATATTTTTGTTATGTAAGGGATGCTCGTATAAACTTCATAAAGGGGTCATTTGATTAGAAATTGAAAGTTCTAATTCAGTTTTTAAGAGTCAAAAATGATCGGAGGGCAGCTAGCCTCCCCCACACTCCATTTATTTTTTTCCCAGAGGCACTTCATATAGAAGGGGTTTTCGTACAAAGTTCAAAGGGGGCTCATTTAATTAGAAATCGAGAGTTCTAGTGCCCTTTTAAGAGTAAAGAGTGATCGGATGGCAACTAGCCCCCCAAGCCTTTTTTTCTAAATACATCTGATAAAAAAATTTGAGGTAGCCATTTTTTTAAAAATAGTTCAAAGATCATATAACAAAAACTCCTTTACGGATGGCTATTGCGTTAAAAATAGTTCAAAGGTCAGATAAGAAAAGCTTCTGTGTCGACGGAACCCCCCAGGGCACGGGGCAGGCGTTGTAAGTATTGCTCTTGGGGCATATATAGTTCTTATGGAAGATATACTCATATAAACTACGGAGAGGGCTCATTTGATTAGAAATTCAAAGTTCTAGTTCACTTTTAAAGAGTCAAAAGATATCGGAGGATAACTACCCCCTCCCCTGTCCTCCACGCTCTTTTTCCTCAAACCAATCCAATAAGAACTAAGAGATAGCCATTTGTTTTAAAATAGTTCAAAGATCGTATAATAAAAACTGAGGGGTCGACACAACCCCCCAGGGCCCGGAACAGGCATTGTAGGTAATTCTCTGGGGGCATGTATAGTTCTTATGGAAGGGATTCTCTTATAAACTTCGGAGAGGGCTCATATGATTGGAAATTGAAAGTTCCCGTTCACTTTTTAAGAGTCAAAAGAGATTGGAGGGAGAGTAGCCCTCCCTTTCCGTGTCCTATTTTCCTCCAACTCATCCGATAAGAACTTTGAGAGAGCCATTTTTTTCAAAATGGTTCAAAGATCATATAACAAACACTCCGGGGTCAACAAAATCTTTCAGGGCCCGGGGTAAGCGTTGTAAGTGATGCCTGGATGGCATATACAGCTGTATTGGAAGAGATGCTCGTATAATCTTCAGAGAGAGCTCATTTGATTGGAAATTGAAAGTTCTAGGTTAGTTTTAAAGAGTCAAAAGAGATCAGAGGGAAACTATTCCCGCACGCCCCTTTCCCCCCAAGTATATCCGATAAAATTTTGAGATATCCATTCTGTTAAAAATAAACTTCAGAGATGGCTGATTTTAATGGAAATTAAAAGTTTTAGTTCAATTTTTAAGAGTCAAAAGAGATCAGAGAGCCTCTAGCCTCGCCACGGCCTTTTTTCCTCAAACCCATCCGATACAACTTTTGAGATAGCCATTTTTTAAAAGAGTTGAAAGGTCAGATAACAAAAACTCCTGTGAATACAGAACCCCCCAGGGCCCGGGGGCAGGCATTGTAAGCTATGTCCTGGGGTTATATGTGGTTCTTATAAAAGGGATGCTCGTATAAACTTCAGAGAGGGCTCATTTGAATGGAAATTAAAAGTTTTAGTTCATTTTCTCAGAGTAAAAAAATATCGGATTGCAAGTACCTTCTCCTGCGCTCCCCACCTTTGGGTTTATCTGATGGATAAACCCATCCGGTAAAAATTTGAGGTGACCATTTTGTTAAAAACAGTTCAAACATCATTAATTAAAACTACGGGGTCGACACAACCCGCCAAGGCCCAGGAATAGGCGTTGTAAGTTATACTCTGGGGGTATATATGGTTCTTTTATAATTGATGCTCGTATAAACTTCAGAGAGGGCTCATTCTATTGAGAATAGAAAGTTCTAGTTCCCTTTTAAAGAGTCAAAAGAGACCGAAGGGTACTTAGCCCCCCACCCACGCCCTTTTTTCCCCAAACCCCTCCGATAAACATTTTGAGATAGCTAATTTGTTAAACAGTAATTAAAAAAACTTTTTCCAAAGAATAAGTTTTTCAAAGAAAAGTAAAGAACTCCGTTAAACAAAAAATGAGCAAAAATAAAATAAAATAATCTACCAGGCTCGAAACTACCAAAAATCAGCATCGATAAATAAATGAAACCCAAAACGAACAGAAATTAAAATAAATAACCGAGTCAAACTCAAAACGAGCAGAAATTAACATAAGTTCGGTGCAAAACCCCTATGCCTTCCCAAGGCCAGAACAAATTTTGCACTTTACTGACAAAAATACAAATGAATGTGTATTGTCAGTTTAATATACATATACTGATATTTAGTAATCAAAATGTTAAAATTATTTGATTTATTAAAGTTATAAAAGTAAAAACATTTATATTTTTTCAGTAAAGATCAAATTTTGTTCTGGCCTTGGGAAGGCATAAGGGTTTTGCGCCCAACTTATGTTAATTTCTGCTCGTTTTGAGTTTGACTCGGTTATTTATTTTGATTTTTGTTCGTTTTGGGTTTCATTTATTTATCGATGCTGATTTGTGGCAGTTTCGAGCTTGGTAGATTATTTTATTTTGTTTTTGCTCATTTTTTTTAATGGAGTTCTTTACTTTTCTTTGAAAATTTTATTTTCTGGAAAAAGTTTTTTTTAATTAATTTCTGTTCGTTTTATATTGACATTAAGTAAACAAACTTTTTCCACAAAATAATTTTTTCAAAGAAAAGTAAAGAACTCCATAAAACAAAAATTGAGCAAAACTAAAATCAAATAATCTAACAAGCCGAGTTTCATTTATTTATCAATGCTGATTTGTGGTAGTTTCACGCTTGGTTGATTATTTGATTTTAGTTTTGATCGTTTTTTGTTTAATGGAGTTCTTTACTTTTTTTTGAAAAACTTATTTTGTGGAAAAAGTTTTTTAATTAATTTATGTTCGTTTTATATTGACATAGTCTTTTCAGGGAAAAAGAAAATAATACTCTAAATCTTTTCGTTTTTTAAGACTTTATAGTTTGGCCTGCTATTCTTATGCCGGAGAAAAGTTTTCAGCAATTTTTAACAGCATACACCCTTTTAAAAATCTGGACAGAAATAGTACTGTTTAGTTCAGTTTCATAACTCCTCCAGTTGACCTGTAATGAAAAACTTGATACCATTCGCAAAAAAATCTGTTTACTTTCTTTGATAGGTTGGATACACTTACGCTATTTGGATTTGGTTAAATTTTAAGAGCAGAAGTAGCCCCGAACATTTGAACATAATACCTTCAGTCGTTCTTGGGATACTGCTGAGTTGCCTTATTGGGAATTATCATTATCACAGTGCATTTTAATTTAATCTTAAGTCAACATTTAGTTTTTAAACACATAAAAATTGGATTTGAGGAAAACTAAAATCTATTCTATAAATCATATACAACAACTTTCTATATCAGCCTTATATGCCCTCAGGGCATAACTTACAACCCTTGCACAGAGGGTTCTAAGGGGTTTATCACCCTAAAAGTCCTATTTTCCAGAGCTTTCAACTACGTTAAACAAAATGGGTATCTCAAAATCTTGATTGGATGTGTTTGGGAAAATGGTGGGCGTGAGAGGGGCGTTAGTCACTCTCCAATCACTTAACTATTAAAAAAAAAGCACGAGCCCTTTCAATTACCAATTGAATGAGCCCTTTTGAAGTTTCAAATGCCCTTTTGAACACTTTCAATAAAAACTTTATTTGCCCCCAAGGCATAACTTACAACCCCTGCCCTGAGCACTGTGGGGGAGGGGTTGTCATCCTTAAAGACCTCATTTCCAAAACTTTTAACTACGTTGAATAAAATGGCTATCTAGAAATTTTGATTGGATGTGTTTGGTGGAATGGTGGGCGTGGAAAGGGGGGGGGGAATAGTTGCCCTCCAATCGGTTTCGACTATTAAAAAGGGCACTAGCCCTTTTAATTTCTAGTCGTCTGAGCTTTTATTAAAGTTTCTACGACAACACCTTCTTTAAAAACCTTATATACCCCCAGGTCATAACTTGCCCTGATGTGTTTGGGGGAATGATGGGCGTGGGGGGGGGGGGGGCTAGTTGCCCGCCAATCACTTTCGACTATTAAAAAGGGTACTAGCCTTTGAATTTCCAATCGAATGAGCCTGTTTTGAAGTTTCTACGACAACGCCTTCTATAAAAACCTTATATACCCCCAGGGTATAACTTAAAACCCTTGCCCTGAAGGTTGTGGGGGAGTGTCCTCCTCGAAAACATATTTTCTATCTAGAAATCAAACAAGCTGAACAAAATGGCTATCTCAAACTTTTGATTGGATGTGTTTGGGGGAATGATGGGCGTGGGGGGGGCTAGTTGCCCTCCAATCACATTCGACTATTAGAAAAGGGTATTAGCATTTTGAATTTCAAATCGAATGAACCTTTCTTGAAATTTCTACAACAACAGTAGAGAAGGGAGTGCCAGTCGTGACAGCACACCATATATGGGCATAGAGTCCCTAGGGAGAACACCTGTGCTGTCAGTCCGACGGGGGCACCATATATGGGCATGGAATCCCCAGGGAGAACACGTTTCCGAGAAATTGGTATTCGTCTAGAAGAATTGTTTCCGGGGCGAAGTTTATTAATGTCTTTGGAGTTCGTCCGGGAGAATTGTTTCCGGGCGAAGTTTATTAATGTCTTTGGTGCTCGTCCAGGAGAATTGTTTCCGGGTGAAGTTTATTATTGTCTGACGAATGATGTCAAGGTTGATTGATTTGTCACGAAAGGGGAATTAATTTGTTGTCTTTAAGGGGAATTATTGATCTACGAAAGGGGAATTAATTTGTTGTTTCTAAGGGGAATTATTGATTCACGAAAGGGGAAATTAATTTGTTGTTTCTAAGGGGAATTACTGATTCAAGAAAGGGCAATTAATTTGTTGTTTCTAAGGGGAAGGTGGGGAAGAGATATATTGATCTAGGAATCGAGAGGGAAAATGGATTTCCGAGAAATTGATTGCGTAACCTAACCTAACCTCATGAGCACGTGACGGGACTCCATATATGGGCATAGAGTCCCTCAAGGGGAGAGGATTTCCGAGAAATTGATTGCGTAATCGAAGGTAGAGAAATCCAGAGAAATTGATTACATAATCGGTAGAACCCTATCAGGAGCTCGTGACGGGAATCCATTTATGGGCATAGAATAACGTAATCGACTAGGACAAATGGATTTGTGAGAAATTGATTACAGGATTACATAATCGGTAGAACCCTATCAGGAGGTCATGACGGGAGTCCATATATGGGCATAGAATGACGTAATCGACTAGGACAGTTAGAATATTTCAGTAGTGGTTTGTCGTGGTTTACCTTGTCATAGTTACATTCTCTTGATTTTTCAAAGTTCATTTTCGATTTCTTTCATTGAAATGCAAGAGTTGGATTATTTCAGTAGCTGTTTGTCGTGGTTTACCTTGTCACAGTTACATTCTCTTGATTTTTCAAAGTTCATTTAGGATTTTTACATTCTCTTGATTTTTCAAAGTTCATTTTGAATTTCTTTCGTTGAAATGCAAGAGCTGAAATATTTCAATAGTGTCTTGTCGTGGTTTACCTTTTCAACGTCTACATTCTCTTTATTCTTGAAAGTTCATGTTGAATTACTTTCAATGAAATGCAAGAGTTGGAATATTTCAGTAGTGTTTTTTCGTGGTTTACCTTGTCACACTTACATTCTCTTGATTTTTCAAAGTTCATTTTCAATTTTTTTCACTGAAATGCAAGAGTTGGAATATTTCAGTAGTGTTTTATCGTGGTTTGGCTTGTCACAGTTACATTCTCTTGATTTTTCAAAGTTCATTTTGAATTTCTTTCGTTGAAATGCAAGAGTTGGAATATTTCAGTAGTGTTTTGTTGTGGTTTACCTTGTCACAGTTATATTCTCTTGATTTTTCAAAGTTCATTTTGAATTTATTTCGTTGAAATGCAAGAGTTGGAATATTTCAGTAGTGTTATGTCATGATTTACCTAGTCACAAATATATTCTCTTTATATTTCAAAGTTCATTGTGTATTTCTTTCCTGGAAATGCAGGAGTTGGAATATTTCAGTAGTGTTTCGTCGCGCTCTAGTTAGACACAGTTACATTCTCTTAATTTTTCATGTTCATATTGTAATTTCTTTCGTTGAAATGCATGAGTTGGAATATTTCAGTAGTGTTTTGATGTAGTTTACCTATGTCATAGTTACATATCTATGATTTATATATAGTATATATTGATATATCTTTCATATGAAATGCAAGAGTATGGATATATTTCAGTAGTGTTTATGTATATGGTATATATTGTCATAGTATATATATCTCTATGATTTGTCAATATTCATTTTGAATTTATTTCGTTGAAATGCAGGAATTGGAATATTTCAGTAGTGTTTTGTCATTGTTGACTTTAACACAGTTACACTCTATTAATTTTTCAAAGTTCATTCTGGGTTTCTTTTATCAAAATGCAAAAGCTGGAAAATTTAAGTAGTGTTTTTTCGTTTTTTAATATTTCACAGCTAAACTTTCTTGATTATTCAAAGTTCATTTTTAATTTCTTTCGTTTAAATGCAAGAGGTGGATTATTTAGTAGTGTTTTGTCGCGGTTTACCTTGTCACAGTTACATTCTCTTGATTTTTCAAAGTTCATTTTGAATTTCTTTCACTGAAATTCAAGAGTTGGAATATTTCAGTAGTGTTTTGTTGTGGTTTAGCTTGTCAGAGTTACATTCTGTTGATATTTCAAAGTTCATTTGGAATTTCTATCGTTGAAATGCAAGAGTTGGAATATTTCAGTAGTGTTCTGTTATGGTTTACCTTGTCACCGTTACATTCTCTTGACTTTTCAAAGTTCATTTTGAATTTCATATCATTGAAATGCAAGAGTTGAATTATTTCAGTAGTGTTTTGTCGTGGTTTACCCTGTTACAGTTAGCATTATCATGATTTGGAACTATTTATTTTCGATTTCCTTCGTATAATCATGAGAGCTGGAACATTTCAGTTGTTTTTTGTCGTGCATAACTTTGTCACGGTTTAATTATCGTAATTTTTCAAAGGTCTTTTTGGATTTCTATGATTGACTTACTGGAGATTGAATACTTCAGTAGTGTTTTTTCGCGATTTACCTTGTCACAATTACATTCTCTTAATTTTTTAAAGTTCATTTTGAATTTCTATCGTTGAAATGCAAGAGTTGGAATATTTCGGTAGTGTTTTGTTGTGGCTTACCTTGTCACAGTTACACTCTCTTGATACTTCAAAGTTCATTTTGAGTTGCTTTCGTTGAAATGCAAGAGTTGGAATATTTCAGTAGTGTTTTGTTGTGTTGTGACCTTATCACAATTACATTCTCTTGCTTTATCAAAGTTCATTTTGGATTTCTTTATTTGAAATGCAAGAGTTGGAATATTTCAGTAGTGTTTTGTTGCGGTTTACCTTGTCACAGTTACATTCTCTTGATTTTTCAAAGTTCATTTTGGATTTCTTTCGTTGAAATGCAAGAATTGGATTATTACAGTAGTGTTTTGTTGTACTTTACATTGTCACAGTTAGATTATCTTGATTTTTAAAAGTTCATTTTGGATTTTTTTCGTTGAAATGGAAGAGTTGGAATATTTCAGTAGTGTTTTGTCGTGGTTTACTTTGGCACAGTTACATTCACTTGATTTTTCAAAGTTCATTGTGGATTTCTTTCATTGAAATGCAAGAGTTGGAATATTTAAGTAGTGTTTTGTTGTGGTTTACCTTGTCACACTTACATTCTCTTGATTTTTCTAAGTTCAATTTGATTTTCTTTCACTGAAATGCAAGAGTTGGAATATTTCAGTAGTGTTTTGATATATATATATATATATATATATATATATATATATATATATATATATATATATATATATATACATAGGTATATATATATGTACATTTTGTACATTTATACGTTATATACATTCTCTTGATTTTTCAAATTTTATTTTGAATTTCTATCATTGAAATGCAAGAGTTGGATTATTTAAGTAGTGTTTTGTTGTGGTTTACCTTGTCAAAGTTACATTCTCTTAATTTTTCAGAGTTCATTTTGAATTTCTTTCGTTGACAAGCAAGAGTTGGAATATTTCAGTAGTGTTTTGTCGCGGTTTACCTTGTCAAAGTTACATTCTCTTAATTTTTCAAAGTTCATTTTGAATTTATTTCATTGAAATGCAAGAGTTGGAATTATTTCAGTAGTGTTTTGTCGGGCTTTACCTTGTCAAACTTACATTCTCTTGGTTTTTCAAAGTTAATTTTGAATTTCTTTCGTTGAAATGCAAGAGTTGGAATATTTCAGTAGTGTTTTGTCATGGTTTACCTTAACACAGTTACATTCTCTTGATTTTTCGAAGTTCGTTTTGAATTTCTATCGTTGAAATGCAAGAGTTAGAATATTTCAGTAGTGTTGTGTCGTGGTCTACCGTGTCACAGTTACATTTTCTTGATTTTTCAAAGTTCATTTTGAATTTCTTTCGTTGAAATGGAAGAGTTGGAATATTTCAGTAGTGTTTTGTCGTGGTTTACCTTGTCAAAGTTACATTCTCTTGATTTTTCAAAGTTCAATTTGATTTTCTTTCACTGAAATGCAAGAGTTGGAATATTTCAGTAGTGTTTTATCATGGTTTACCTTGTCAGAGATACATTCTCTTGATTTTTCAAAATTCATTTATAAATTCTTTTATTGAAATGCAAGAGTGGAATTATTTCAGTAGTGTTTTATTGCGGTTTACCTAAGCACAGTTATATTCTCTTGATTTTTCATAGTTCATTTTTAATTTCTATCGTTGAAATGCGAGAGTTGGAATATTTCAGTAGTGTTTTGTCATGGTTTACTTTGTCACAGTTACATTCTCTTGATTTTTCAAAGTTCATTTTGGATTTCTTTCGTTGAAATGCAAGAGTTGGAATACTTCAGTAGTGTTTTGTCATTGTTTACCTTAACACAGTTACATTCTCTTGATTTTTCAAAGTTCATTTTGAATTTTCTATCGTTGAAATGCAAGAGTTGGAATATTTCAGTAGTGTTTTGTTGTGGTTTACCTTGTCACAGTTACATTATTTTGATTATTAAAAGTTCATATTGAATTTATTGCATTTAAATGCAATAGTTGGATTATTCAGTATTGTTTTGTCGTGGTTTACCTTGTCACAGTTACATTCTCTTGATTTTTCAAAGTTGATTTTGAAGTTCTTTCCTTGAAATGCAAGAGTTTGAATATTTCAGAAGTGTTTTGTCGTGGTTTACCTTGTCATAGTTACATTCTCTTGATTTTTCAAAGACCATTTTGAATTTCTTTCGTTGAAATGCAAGATTTGGAATATTTCAATAGTGTTTTGTCGTGGTTTACCTTGTCACAGTTACATTTTCTTAATTTTTCAAAGTTCATTGGAATTTATATCATTGAAATGCAAGATTTGGGTTATTTTAATAGTGTTTTGTAGTGGTTTACCTTGTCACAGTTGCATTCTCTTGATTTTTCAAAGTTCATTTTGGATTTCTTTCGCTGAAATACAAGAGTTGGAATATTTCAGTAGTGTTTTGTTGTGGATTACCTTAACACAGTTACATTCTCTTAATTTTTCAAAGTTCATTTTGAATTTCTTTCGTTGAAATGCGAGAGTTGGAATATTTCAGTAGTGTTTTGATGTGGTTTACCTTGTCACAGTTACATTCTCTTGATTTTAAAAAGTTTATTTTGAATTTCTTTCATTGAAATGCAAGAGTTGGATTATTTCAGTAGTGTTTTGTTGTGGTTTACCTTGTCAAAGTTATATTCTCTTGATTTGTCAATATTCATTTTGGATTTCTTTCGTTGAAATGCAAGAGTTGGAATATTTCAGTAGTGTTTTGTCATTGTTTACCTTAACACAGTTACATTCTCTTGATTTTTAAAAGTTCATTTTGAATTTCTTTCATTGAAATGCAAGAGTTGGAATATTTCAGTAGTGTTTTGTCGTGGTTTACCTTGTCACAGTTACATTTTCTTGATTTTTCAAAGTTAATTTTTAATTTCTTTCATTGAAATGAAATAGTTGGAATATTTCAGTAGTGTTTTGTCATGGTTTACGTTGTCAAAGTTACATTCTCTTGATTTTTCAAAGTTCATTTTGAATTTCTTTCACTGAAATTCAAGAGTTGGAATATTACAGTAGTGTTTTGTCATGGTTTACCTTGTCAAAGATACAGTCTCTTGATTTTTCAAAGTTTATTTTGGGTTTCTGTTGTTGAAACGGAAGAATTGGGATATTTCAGTAGTGTTTTGTTGCGGTTTACATTTTCACAGTTATATTCTTTTAATGTTTCAAAGTTTATTTGAATTTTTTTCATTGAAATGAAAGATTTGGATTATTTCAATAGTGTTTTGTCATGCTTTACCTTGTCACAGTTGCATTATCTGGATTTTTCATTGTTCATTTTCGATTTCTTTCGTAGTATAGTGAGAGCCTGAACAGTTCAGTTACTTTTCACCGTGGTTAGCTAGGTCACAGTAAAATTCTCTTGATTGTGATAAGTCAAGTTTGGGTATCTTTCAAGGAAATGATATTGCGTGAATAATTCACTACTGTTTTTGCGTGGTTTACTTTGTCACAGTTACATTCTCTTAATTTTTCAATGTTCATTTGGAATTTCTTTGGTTGAAATGCAAGGGTTGGAATATTTCAGTAGTGTTTTGTTGTGGTTTACCTTGTCACTCATACATTTTCTTTATTTTTCAAAGTTAATTTTGAATTTATTTCGTTGAAATGCAAGGGTGGGATTATTTAAGAAGTGTCTTTTCGTGGTTTTACGTGTCACAGATAAATTTTCTTGATTTTTCTAAGTTCATTTTGAATTTCTTTCGTTTAAATGCAAGATTTGGAATATTTCAGTAGTGTTTTGTCATGGTTTACCTTGTTATTATTACATTTTCTTAAATTGTCATAGTTCAGGATGGCAGTCTGTCATAGTAATGCATATTCTGTTATAATTAATTTATGCCCTAATATGATTTAACCATTCACAGTTATATTCAACTAATTTTTTATATTTCCATGTTAGATCCTTTCGTTGAAATGCGATATGTGGACTGTTTATGGCGTAGGATATTATGTTTTGCCTTGTCACAGTTACATTCTCTTAATTTTTCAAAGTTCATTTTGAATTTCTTTCATTGAAATGCAAGAATGGAAATATTTCAGTTGTGTTTTGTTATGGTTTTCCTTTTCACAGTTACATTTTCTTGATTTTTCAAAGTTCATTGTGGATTTCTTTCATTGAAATGTAAGAGTTGGAATATTTCAGTAGTGTTTTGATATATATATATATATATATATATATATATATATATATATTTGGGAATTTTACGAGTTGGAATATTTCAGTAATGTTTTGTCGTGGTTTACCTTGTCACAGTTACATTCTCTTAATTTTTCAAAGTTCTTTTTGGATTTCTTTCGTTGAAATGCAAAAGTTTTAATATTTCAGTAGTGTTTTTTTCTGGTTTACCTTAGCACAGTTATTTTCTCTTATTTTTTCAAAGTTCATTTTGAATTTCTTTCGTTGAAATGCGAGAGTTGGAATATTTCAGTAGTGTTTTGATGTGGTTTACCTTGTCACAGTTACATTCTCTTGATTTTTCAAAGTTTATTTTGAATTTCTTTCATTGAAATGCAAGAGTTGGATTATTTCAGTAGTGTTTTGTCGTGGTTTACCTTGTCACAGTTACATTCTCTTGATTTTTCAATGATCATTTTGGATTTTTATGTTTGAAATGCAAAAGTTGGAATCTTTCAATAGTGTCTTGTTGTGCTTTACCTTGTCACAGTTACATTCTCTTGATTTTTCAATGTTCATTTTGAATTTATTTTTCATTGAAATGCAAGAGTTGTATTATTTCAGTAGTGTTTTGTTGTGGTTTACCTTGTCAAAGTTACATTCTCTTGATTTTTCAAAGTTCATTTTGGATTTCTTTCGTTGAAATGCAAGAGTTGGAATATTTCAGTAGTGTTTTGTCATTGTTTACCTTAACACAGTTATATTCTCTTAATTTTCCAAAGTTCGTTTTGAATTTATATCGTTGAAATGTAAGAGCTGGATTATTTCAGTAGTGTTTTCTCGTGGTTTACAGTGTCATACTTAAATTTCTTGATTTTTCAAATTTCACTTTGAATTTCTTTAATTGAAATTCAAGAGTTTGATTATATAATTAATGTTTTGACGCGGTTTACCGTGTCAAACATACATTCTCTTGATTTTTCAAAGTTAATTTTGAATTTCAATCCTTGAAATGCATGAGTTTGATTATTTAAGTAGTGTTTTGTTGTGGTTTACCTTGTCAAAGTTACATTCTCTTAATTTTTCAAAGTTCATCTTGAATTTCTTTCGTTGAAATGCAAGAGTTGGAATATTTCAGTAGTGTTTTGTTGTGGTTTACCTTGTCACAGTTACATTCTCTTGATTTTTCAAAGTTCATTTTGAATTTCCTTCATTGAAATGTAAGAGTTAGATTATTTCAGTAGTGTTTTGTTAGGGTTTAACTAGTCACACTTACATTCTCTTGATTTTTCAAAGTTCATTTTGGATTTCTTTCGTTGAAATGCAAGAGTTGGAATATTTCAGTAGTGTTTTGTCATGGTTTACGTTGTCAAAGTTACATTCTATTGATTTTTCAAAGTTCATTTTGAATTTCTTTCACTGAAATGCAAGAGTTGGAATATTACAGTAGTGTTTTGTCGTGGTTTAGCTTGTCAGAGTTACATTCTGTTGATTTTTCAAAGTTCATTTTGAATTTCTTTCGTTGAAATGCAAGAGTTGGAATATTTCGGTAGTGTTTTGTTGCGGTTTACCTTGTCACAGTTACATTCTCTTAATTTTTCAAAGTTCATTGGAATTTATATCATTGAAATGCAAGATTTGGGTTATTTCAATAGTGTTTTGTCGTGGTTTACCTTGTCACAGTATCATTCACTTGATTTTTCAAAGTTCATTTTGAATTTCTATTGTTGAAATGAATGAGTTGGAGTATTTTAGTAGTGTTTTTTCGTGGTTTATTTTGTTACGCTTACGTTCTCTTAACTTTTCAAAGTTCATTTTGAATTTCTTTCATTGAAATGCAAGAGTTGGAATATTTCAGTAGTGTTTTGTTGTGGTTTACCTTGTCACAGTTACATTTTCTTGATTTTTCAAAGTTTAGTTTTAATTTCTTTCGTTGAAATGCAAGAGTTCGAATATTTCAGTAGTGTTTTGTTGTGGCTTACATTTTCAAAGTTACATTCTCTTAATTTTTCAAAGTTCATTTTGAATTTCTTTCATTGAAATGCAATAGTTGGAATATTTCAGTAGTGTTTTATCGTGGTTTACCTTGTCACAGTTACATTCTCTCGATTTTTCAAAGTTTATTTTGAATTTCTTTCATTGAAATGCAAGAGTTGGAATATTTCAGTAGTGTCTTGCTGTGGTTTACCTTAACACAGTTACATTCTCTTAATTTTTCAAAGTTCATTTTGAATTTCTTTCGTTGAAATGCAAGAGTTTGTTTGTTTCAATAGGGTTCTGTTATGGTTTAACGAGTCAAAGGTACAGTATCGTGATTTTTAAAATTTTTTTTTGGATTTTTTTCATTGAAATGCAAGAGTTGGATTATTTAAGTATTGTTTTGTTTTGGTTTACCTTGTCACAGTTATATTCTCTTGATTTTTCAAACTTCATTTTGAATTTCTTTCGATGATATACAAGAGTTGGAATATTTCAGTAGTGTTTTGTTGTGGTTTACCTTGTCAAAGTTACATTCTCTTGATTTTTCAATGTTCATTTTGAATTATTTTTCATTGAAATGCAAGAGTTGAATTATTTCAGTAGTGTTTTGATGTGGTTTACCTTGTCACAGTTACATTCTCTTGATTTTTCAAAGTTTATTTTGAATTTCAATCATTGAAATGCAGGAGTTGGATTATTTAAGTATTGTTTTGTTGTGGTTTACCTTGTCAAAGTTACATTCTCTTAATTTTTCAAAGTTCATCTTGAATTTCTTTCGTTGAAATGCAAGAGTTGGAATATTTCAGTAGTGTTTTGTTGTGGTTTACCTTGTCACAGTTACATTCTCTTGATTTTTCAAAGTTCATTTTGAATTTCTTTCATTGAAATGCAAGAGTTGAATTATTTCAGTAGTGTTTTGTTGTAGGTTTCTGTCCTTATCATGCAGTTGTACATGTTTCTTGATTTTTCAAAGTTCATTTTGAATTTCTTTCGTTGAAATGGAAGAGTTGGAATATTTCAGTAGTGTTTTGTCGTGGTTTACCTTGTCACAGTTACATTCTCTTGATTTTTCTAAGTTCAATTTGATTTTCTTTCACTGAAATGCAAGAGTTGGAATATTTCAGTAGTGTTTTATCATGGTTTAGCTTGTCACAGTTACATTTTCCTGATTTTTCAAAGTTCATTTTGAATTTCTTTCATTGAAATGCAAGAGTTGGAATATTTCAGTAGTGTTTTGCTGTGGTTTACCTTAACACAGTTACATTCTCTTAATTTTTCAAAGTTCATTTTGAATTTCTTTAGTTTAAATTCGAGAGTTTGAATATTTCAGTAGTGTTTTGTTGTGGTTTACCTTGTCACAGTTACATTCTCTTGATTTTTGAAAGTTCATTTTGGATTTCTTTCGTTCAAATGCAAGAGTTGGAATACTTCAGTAGTGTTTTGTCATTGTTTACCTTAACACAGTTACATTCTCTTGATTTTTCAAAGTTTATTTTGAATTTCTATCGTTGAAATGCAAGAGTTGGAATATTTCAGTAGTGTTTTGTCGTGGTTTACCTTGTCATAGTTACATTTTCTTGATTTTTCATAGTTCATTTTGAATTTCTTTCGTTGAAATGCAAGAGTTGGAATATTTCAGTAGTGTTTTGTCGTGGTTTACCATTTCACACTTACATTCTCTTGATTTTTCAAAGTTCATTTTGAATTTCATTTACTGAAATGCAAGAGTTGTAATATTTCAGTAGTGTTTTGTCGTGGTTTAGCTTGTCACAGTTACATTCTCTTGATTTTTCAAAGTTCATTTTGAATTTCTTTCGTTGAAATGGAAGAGTTGGAATATTTCAGTTGTGTTTTGTCATTGTTTACCTTAACACAGTTACATTCTCTTGATTTTTCGAAGTTCGTTTTGAATTTCTTTCGTTGAAATGCAAGAGTTGAAATATTTCAGTAGTGTTTTGTTGTGGTTTACCTTATCACAGTTACATTTTCTTGATTTTTCAAAGTTCATTTTGAATTTCTTTCTTTGAAATGGAAGAGTTGGAATATTTCAGTAGTGTTTTGTCGTGGTTTACCTTGTCACAGTTACATTCTCTTGATTTTTCTAAGTTAAATTTGATTTTCTTTCACTGAAATGCAAGAGTTGGAATATTTCAGTAGTGTTTTATCTTGGTTTAGCTTGTCACAGTTACATTCTCTTGATTTTTCAAAGTTTATTTTGAATTTCTTTTATTGAAATGCAAGAGTTGGAATATTTCAGTAGTGTCTTGCTGTGGTTTACCTTAACACAGTTACATTCTCTTAATTTTTCAAAGTTCATTTTGAATTTCTTTCGTTGAAATGCGAGAGTTGGAATATTTCAGTAGTGTTTTGTCGTGGTTTACCTTGTCACAGTTACATTTTCCTGATTTTTCAAAGTTCATTTTGAATTTCTTTCATTGAAATGCAAGAGTTGGAATATGTCAGTAGTGTTTTGTCATTGTTTACCTTAACACAGTTACATTCTCTTGATTTTTCAAAGTTTATTTTGAATTTCTATCGTTGAAATGCAAGTGTTGGAATATTTCAGTAGTCTTTTGTCGTGGTTTACCTTGTCATGGTTACATTTTCGTCATTTTTCATAGTTTATTTTGAATCTCTTTCTTTGAAATGCAAGAGTTGGAATATTTCAGTAGTGTTTTGTCGTGGTTTACCTTGTCACAGTTACATTCTCTTGATTTTTCAAAGTTCATTTTGAATTTCATTCACTGAAATGCAAGAGTTGGAATATTTCAGAAGTGTTTTGTTGCCGTTTACCTTGTCACAGTTACATTCTCTTAATTTTTAAAAGTTCATTTGAATTTCTATCATTGAAATGTAAGAGTTGGGTTATTTCAATAGTGTTTTGTCGTGGTTTACCTTGTCACAGTTGCATTCTCTTGATTTTTCAAAGTTCATTTTGGATTTCTTTCGTTGAAATAGAAGAGTTGGAATATTTCAGTTGTGTTTTGTCATTGTTTACCTTAACACAGTTACATTCTCTTGATTTTTAAAAGTTCGTTTTGAATTTCTATCGTTGAAATGCAAGAGTTGGAATAGTTCAGTAGTGTTTTGTTGTGGTTTACCTTAACACAGTTACATTCTCTTAATTTTTCAAAGATCATTTTGAATTTCTTTTGTTGAAATGCAAGATTAGGAATATTTCAGTAGTATTTTGATGTGGTTTACCTTGTCACAGTTGCATTCTCTTTATGTTTCAAAGTTTGTTTCGAATTTCTCTCATTGAAATGCAAGAGTTGGATCATTTCAGTAGTGTTTTGTTGTGGTTTACCTTGTCAAAGTTACATTCTCTTGATTGTGTTTTGTCATGGTTTACCAAAGTTCATTTTGAATTTCATTCCTTGAAATGCAAGAGTTGGAATATTTCAGTAGTGTTTTGTCGTGGTTTACCTTGTCACAGTTACATGCTCTTGATTTTTCAAAGTTAATTTTGGATTTCTTTCGTGAAATGCAAGAGTTGGAATATTTCAGTTGTGTTTTGCCGTGGTTTACTTTGTTAAACTTTCATTTTATTAACTTTTCAAAGTTCATTTTGGAGTTCATTCGTTGATATACAAGAATTATAGTATTTCAATATTTTGTTTTCATGATTTAGCCTTTGACTTTTACATTTTTTTGATTTTCAAAGTTAATTGTAGCTTTACTTAATTTAAATATGTTTTTTTGTGCTTTACCTTGACCCAATTAATTTTTAATTATTTTTGTTAGGTTAGGTTAGGTTAGGATAGATCAAGTTAGGTTAGGTTAAGTTAGGTTAGGTTAGGCTAGTCTACGTACAAGCGCGTACGTAGGCTAACCTAATGTAACCTAACTTGATCTAGCCTAACCTAACCTAACCTAACAAAAATCAAGAAAATGTAACTGTGTCAAGGTAAAGCACAACAAAACACATTTCAACGAAAGAAATCCACAATGCACTTTGAAAATCAAGAGAATGTAACTGTGACAAAGTAAACCACGACAAAACACTACTGAAATATTTCAAATTTTGCATTTCAACGAAAGAAATCCAAAATGAAATTTGAAAAATCAAGAGAATGTAACTCTGACAAAGTAAGCAACGGCAAAACATCACTTAAATATTCCAACTCTTGCATTTCATGAATGAAATCCAAAATGAACTTTGAAAAATTAAGAGAATGTAACTGTGACACGGTAAACCATAACAAAAAACCATTGAAATATTACAACTCTTGCATTTCAACGAAAGAAATTCGAAATGAACTTTGAAAAATTAAGAGAAAGTATCTGTAGACAAGGTAAACCATGCCAAAACACTACTGAAATATTCCAACTCTTGCATTTCAACGAAAAAAATCCAAAATGAACTTTGAAAAATTAAGAGAATGTAACTGTGACAAAGTAAACCACGGCAAAACACTACTGAAATATTCCAACTCTTGCATTTCATCGAAAAAAATACAAAATGAACTTTGAAAAATTAAGAGAATGTAGCTGTGACAAGGTAAACCACAACAAAACACTACTGAAATATTCCAACTCTTGCATTTCAACGATAGAAACTCAAAATGAACTTTGAAAAATCAAGAGAATGTAACTGTGTTAAGGTAAACCACAACAAAACACTACTGAACTATTCCAACTCTTGCATTTCAACGATAGAAATTCAAAACGAACTTTGAAAAATCAAGAGAATGTAACTGTGTTAAGGTAAACAATGACAAAACACTACTGAAATATTCCAACTCTTGCATTTCAACGAAAGAAATCCAAAATGAACTTTGAAAAATCAAGAGAATGCAACTGTGACAAGGTAAACCACGACAAAACACTATTAAAATAACCCAAATCTTGCATTTCAATGATAAAAATTCAAAATGATCTTTGAAAAATTAAGAGAATATAACTGTGAAAAGGTACACTGCAACAAAGAACAACTAAAATATCCCAACTCTTGATTTTCAAAGAAATAAATTCAAATTAAACTTTGAAAAATCAAGAAAATATAGCTGTGAAATGATAAACCATGACAAACACTAATGAAATATTCCAACTCTTGCATTTCAGTGAAAGAAATTCAAAATGAACTTTGAAAAATCAAGAGAATGTAACTGTGAAAAGGTAAACCACGACAAAACACTACTGAAATATTCCAACTATTGCATTTCAACGAAAGAAATCAAAATGAACTATGAAAAAATAAGAAAATGTAACTGTGACAAGGTAAACCACAGCAAAAACACTACTGAAATATTCCAACTGTTGCATTTCAACGATAGAAATTCAAAATGAACTTTGAAAAATCAAGAGAATGTAACTGTGTTAAGGTAAACAATGACAAAACACTACTGAAATATTCCAACTCTTGCATCTCAATGAAAGAAATCCAAAATGAAATTTGAAAAATCAAGAGAATGTAACTGTGACAAGGTAAACCACATCAAAACACTACTGAAATAATCCAACTCTTGCATTTCAACGAAAGAAATTCAAAATGAACTTTGAAAAATTAAGAGAAAGTAACTGTGTTAAGGTAAACCACGGCAAAACATTACTGAAATATTCAAACTCTTGCATTTCAATAAAAGAAATCCAAAATGAACTTTGAAAAATCAAGAGAATGTAACTGTCACAAGCTAAACCATGATAAAACACTACTGAAATATTCCAACTCTTGCATTTCAGTGAAAGAAATACAAAATGAACTTTGAAAAATCAAGAGAATGTAAGTGTGACAAGGTAAACCACGACAAAACACTACTAAAATAAACCAACTTTTGCATTTCAACAAAAGAAATTCAAAATCAACTTTGAAAAATTAATAAAATGTAACTGTGACAAGGTAAACCACAACAAAACACTACTGAAATATTCCAAATCTTGCATTTCAAAGATAGAAATTCAAAACGAACTTTGAAAATTCAAGAGAATGTAACTGTGTTACATTCTCTTGATTTTTAATTGTAAACAATGACAAGTGTTTTGTCATTGTAAACAATGACAAAACACTACTGAAATATTCCAACTCTTCCATTTCAACGAAATAAATCCAAAATGAACTTTGAAAAATCAAGAGAATGTAACTTTGACAAGCTAAACCAAAACAAAACACTACTGAAATAATCCAACTCTTACATTTCAATGAAAGAAATTCAAAATGAACTTTGAAAAATCAAGAGAATGTAACTGTGACAAGGTAAACCACAACAAAACACTACTGAAATATTCCAACTCTCGCATTTCAACGAAAGAAATTCAAAATGAACTTTGAAAAATTAAGAGAATGTAACTTTGACAAGGTAAACCACAACAAAACACTACTGAAATAATCCAACTATTGCATTTCAACGAAAGAAATTCAAAATAAACTTTGAAAAATCAAGAGAATGTAACTGTGACAAGGTAAACCACATCAAAACACTACTGAAATATTCCAACTCTTGCATTTCAATGAAAGAAATTCAGAATGAACCTTAAACAATCAAGAGAATGTAACTGTGACAAGCTAAACCATGATAAAACACTACTGAAACATTCCAACTCTTGCATTTCAGTGAAAGAAATTCAAAATGAACTTAGAAAAATTAAGAGAATGTAACTGAGACAAGGTAAACCACGACAAAACACTACTGAAATATTCCAACTCTTGCATTTCAACGAAAGAAATTCAAAATGAACTTTGGAAAATCAAGAAAATGTAACTGTGACAAGGTAAACCAAAACAAAACACTACTGAAATATTCCAACTCTTGCATTTCAACGATAGAAATTCAAAATGAACTTTTAAAAATCAAGAGAATGTAACTGTGTTAAGGTAAACAATGACAAAACACTACTGAAATATTCCAACTCTTGCATTTCAACGAAACAAATACAAAATGAACTTTGAAGAATCAAGATAATGTATGTGTGACTAGTTAAACCACAACAAAACACTACTGAAATATTTCAACTCTTACATTTTAATGAATGAAATCCAAAATGAACTTTGAAAAATAAAGAGAATGTAACTGTGACAAGGTAAACCACAACAAAACACTACTGAAATATTCTAACTCTCGCATTTCAACGAAAGAAATTCAAAATGAACTTTGAAAAATTAAGAGAATGTAACTTTGACAAAAAACACTACTGAAATAATCAAACTCTTGCATTTCAATTATAGAAATTCAAAATAAACATTTAAAAATCAAGAGAATGTAACTATGACAAGGTAAACCACAACAAAACACTATTGAAATATTCCAACTCTCGCATTTCAACGAAAGAAATTCAAAATGAACTTTGAAAAATTAAGATAATATAACTGTGTTAAGGTAAACCACAACAAAACACTACTGATATATTCTAACTCTTGCATTTCAACGAAAGAAATCCGCAATTAACTTTGAGAAATCCAGAAAATGTAAGTCTGAAAATGTACAGCATATCAAGATACTACTGAAATATTCCAACTCTTGCATTTCAATGAAAAAAATTTAAAATGAAATTTGAAAAATCAAGAAAATGTAACTCTGACAAGGTAAACCACGACAAAACACTACTGAAATATTCCAACTCTTGCATTTCAACGATAGAAATTCAAAATGAACTTTGAAAAATCAAGAAAATGTAACTGTGACAAGGTAAACCACGATAAAACACTACTAAAATATTCCAACTCTTGCATTTCAGTGAAATAAATTCAAAATGAACTTAGAAAAATCAAGAAAATGTAACTGTGACCAGGTAAACTACAACAAAACACTATTGAAATATTCCAACTCTTGCATTTCAATGAAAGAAATCCAAAATGGACTTTGAAAAATTAAGAGAATGTAACTGTGACAAAGTAAACCATGACAAACCACTACTGAAATATTCCAACTGTCCTAGTCGATCACGTCATGCTATGCCCATATATGGACTCCCGTCCTGATCTCCTGATAGGGTTCTACCGATTATGTAATCATGTAATCAATTTCTCAGAAATCCATTTGTCCTAGTCGATTACGTCATTCTATGCCCATAAATGGATTCCCGTCACGAGCTCCTGATAGGGTTCTACCGATTATGTAATGAATTTCTCTGGAATTCTCTCCCTTCGATTACGCAATCAATTTCTCGGAAATCCTCTCCCCTCGAGGAATTCTATGCCCATATATGGAGTCCCGTCACGTGCTCATGAGGTTAGGTTAGGTTACGCAATCAATTTCTCGAAAATCCATTTTCCCTCTCGAGTCCTAGATCAATATATCTCTTCCCCACCTTCCCCTTAGAAACAACAAATTAATTGCCCTTTCTTGAATCAATAATTCCCCTTAGAAACAACAAATTAATTTCCCCTTTCGTGAATCATTAATTCCCCTTAGAAACAACAAATTAATTCCCCTTTCGTAGATCAATAATTCCCCTTAGAAAAAAAAAATCAATTCCCCTTTCATGACAAATCAATCAACCTTGACATCATCCGTCAGACAATAATAAACTTTACCCGGAAACAATTCTCCTGGACGAGCACCAAAGACATTAATAAACTTCGCCCGGAAACAATTCTCCCGGACGAACTCCAAAGACATTAATAAACTTCGCCCCGGAAACAATTCTTCTGGACGAACACCAATTTCTGGGAAATGTGTTCTCCCTGGGGATTCCATGTCCATATATGGTGCCCCCGTCGGACTGACAGCACAGGTGTTCTCCCTACGGACTCTATGCCCATATATGGTGTGCTGTCACGACTGGCACTCCCTTCTCTACTGACAACACCTTCTATAAAAACCTTATATACCCCCAAGGCATAACTTAAAACCCTTGCCCCGAGGGTTGTAGGGAATCGTCCCCCTCAAAAACATATTTTCTATTTGGAAATCAACTACGCTTGACAAAATGGCTATCTCAAAATTTTGATTGGATGTGTCTGGGGGAATGATGGTTGAGGGGGGGGGCTTTTTGCCCTCCAATCACTTTTGACTATTAACAAATGCACTAGCCCTTTGAATTTCCAATCGAACAAGCCTTTTTTGAAGTTTTTACGACAACGCCTTCTATAAAAACCTTATTATTCCAATTTCCAATCGAGTGAGCACTTTTCGAAGTTTCTACGACGACTCCTTCGATACGAAGTGCCAGGGTATGGAGAAAAAAAACCCAAAAAACAACACATTGTGCCCACATCGTTCTTTACCTAGGCAGCGCAAGCGCGCTGCCTATGAAAAGGTGGGCGTGAGAGGAGGGTTAGGTACCATCCAATCACTTTCAACTATTAAAAAGGGCACTAGCTCTTTGAATTTCCAATCAAATGAGTCTTTTTTAAAGTTTCTATGACAACGCCTTCTATAAAAACCTTATATGCCCCCAGGCCATAACTTAAAAACCTTACCCCGAGGTTTGTGGGGGAGTGTCCTCCTCAAAAACATATTTTATATCTGGAAAACAACTACGCTGAACAAAATGGCTATCTCAAAATTTTGATTGGATGTGTTTGGGGGAATGAGCGGCGTGGGGGGGGGGCTAGTTGTCCTCCAATCACTTTCGACTATTAAAAATTGCACTAGCCCTTTGAATTTCCAATCGAATGAGCCTTTCTTGAAGTTTCTACGACAATACCTTCTATAAAATCCTTATATGGCCCAAGGGCATAACTTAAAACCCTTGCCCCGTGGGTTGTGGGGGAGTGTCCTCCTCAAAAAGATATTTTCTATCGGGAAATCACTTACGCTGAACAAAATGGCTATATAAAAATTTTGATTGGATGTGTTTGGGGGAATGATGGGCGTGGGGGGGGGGGGCTAGTTGCCCTCCAATAACTTTCGACTATTAAAAAGAGCCCTTTGAATTTCAAATTGAATGAGCCTTTTTGAAGTTTCTACGACAACGTCTTGTATAAAACATTATATGCCCCCAGGGCATAACTTAAAACCCTTGCCCCGAGGGTTTTGGGGGAGTGTCCTCCTCAAAAAGGTATTTTCTATCTGGAAATCAACTTCGCTGAACAAAATAGCTATCTAAAAATTTTGATTTGATGTATTTGGCGGAATGATGGGCGTGGGGGGCTAGTTGCCCTCCAATCACTTTCGACCATTAAAAAGGGGACTAGCCCATTGAATTTCCAATCGAATGAGCCTTTTTTGAAGTTTCTACGACAACGTCTACTATAAAAACCTTATATGCCCCCAGGGCATAACTTAAAACCCTTGCCCAGAGGGTTGTGGGGGAGTGTCCTCCACAAAAATATATTTTCTATCTGGAAATCAACTACGCTCAATAAAATGACTATCTCAAAATTTTGATTGGATGTATTTGGGGGAATGATGGGCAGGGGGGGGGGGCTAGTTGCCCTCCGATCACTTTTGACTGTAAAACAGGGAACTAGCCCTTTGAATTTCCAATCGAACGAACCTTTTTTGAAGTTTCTACGACATAGCCTTCTATAAAAACCTTATTTGCCCTCAGGGCATAACTTAAATCCCTTGTCCCGTGGGTTGTAGGGGAGTGTCCTCCTCAAAAAGATATTTTCTATCAGGAAATAAACTACGCTAAACAAAAAAGCCATCTCAAAATTTTGATTGGATGTGTTTGGGGTAATGATGGGCGTGGAGGGGGGCTAGTTGCCCTCCAATCACTTTCGACTATCAAAAAGGGCTCTAGCCACTCTAATTTCCAACCAAATGAGCCCGGGTATGGAGAAAAAAAAAACAAAAAAAAAAAAACAAACAACACATTGTGCCCACATCGTTCTTTACTTAGGCAGCGCTAGCGCGCTGCCTATGATAGTCTTTTCAGGGAAAAAGAAAGTAACACTTTAAATCTTTTCGTTTTTTAAGACTTTATAGTTTGGCCTGCTATTTTTATGCTGGAGAAACAGTTTCAGCAATTTTTAACAAAACACACCATTTTAAAAATCTTGATACAAATATTACTGTTTAACTTAGTTTCATACCTCCTCTAGTTGACCTGAAATAGAAAACTTGATACCATTCGCAAAAAAATCTGTTTACTTTCTTTGATAGCTTTGATACACTTACACTATTTTGATTTTGTCAAATTTTAAGAGCAGAAGTAGCCTCGAAAGTTTGAACATAATACCCTCAGTCGTTCTTGGGATACTGCTGAGAGGCCTTATTGGGAATTAGCATTATCACAGTCCATTGTGATTTAATCTTGAAGCAACATTTAGTTTTTTAACATAATGGGCAAATGGGAGAGTAGGAGCGGAAGGGGGATTAGTAGCCCTTCAATCACTTTCGACTATTAAAAAGGGCATCAGCCCTTTCTATTTTCAATCGAATGAGCCCCTTTCGAAGTTCCCACGACAACTCCTTCGATACGACGTGCCCTGGTCTAAACAACAACAAAAAATACTACTAATCACTTTCGACTATTAAAAAGGGCACTAACCCTTTGAATTTCAAATCAAATGAGCCTGTTTTGAAGTTTCTATGACATCACCTTCTATAAAAACCTTATATTTCCCCAGGGCATAACTTAAAACCCTTGCCCTGAGGGTTGTGGGAGAGTGTCCTCTTCTAAAACATGTTTTCTATCTGGAAATCAACTACGCTGAACAAAATGGCTATCTCAAAATTTTAATTGGATGTGTTTGGGGGAATGATAGGCGTGGGGGGAAGGGGGGGGGGCCTAGTCGCCCTCCAATCACTTTTGACTATTAAAAAGGACACTAGCCACTCCAATTTCCAATTGAGTGAGCCCTTTTCGAAGTTTCTACGACGACTCCTTCGATACGAAGTGCCAGGGTATGGAGAAAAAAACCAAAAAAAACAACACATAGTGCCCACATCGTTCTTTACTTAGGCAGCGCAAGCGCGCTGCCTATGAAGTGGGCGTGAGAGGAGCCCTTTGAATTTCCAATCAAATGCGCCTTTTTTGAAGTTTCTATGACAACGCCTTCTATAAAAACCTTGTATGCCCCCAGGCCATAACTTAAAAACCTTGCCCCGAGGTTTGTGGGGGAGTGTCCTCCTCAAGAACATATTTTATATCTGAAAAACAACTACGCTGAACAAAATGGCTATCTCAAAATTTTGATTGGATGTAGTTGGGGAAATGATGGGCGGGGGGGGGGGGCCTAGTTGCCCTCCAATCACTTTCGACTATTAAAAATTGCACTAGCCCTTTGAATTTCCAATCGAATGAGCCTTTCTTGAAGTTTCTACGACAATACCTTCTATAAAATCCTTATATGGCCCAAGGGCATAACTTAAAACCCTTGCCCCGAGGGTTGTGGGGGAGTGTCATCCTCAAAAATATATTTTCTATCTGGAAATAAACTACGTTGAATAAAATGGCTATATCACAATTTTGATGGGATGTGTTTGGGGTAATGATGGGCGTGGGGGGGGCTAGTTGCCCTCCAATCACTTTCGACTATTAAAAAGGGCATTAGCCACTACAATTTCCAATCGAATGAGCTCTTTTCGAAGTTTCTACGACAACTCCTTCGATACGAAGTGCCCGGGTGGAGAAAAAAAACATTGTGCCCACATCGTTCTTTACTTAGGCAGCGCTAGCGCGCTGCCTATGATAGTTCAAATATCAGATAATAGAAACTCTGAGGTTGACACAAGCCCAATTTTTCACTTTGATATTGTTACTTTGATGCCAGTTTTAATGCTTTGATAAGCATTTAAATTTATTTTAAAAAGTTTAATTTTGAAATAAGGAATTTTTAAAAACCTGAAAAAATTAATTAAAAAACAACTTTCCGAAAAATATGTTCTTCAAAGGAAAGTAAAGGCCATTTAAAACTTAAGCTCAGCAGATACAAATACCTGTTAAAATTCAAACTCAAAACGACCAGAAGTTACTATTAAAGACTGAATGAAACCCAAAATGAACAGAAATTAAATAAGCAAGAAACATAGAACAAGTAATAATATAAATGAATAAATAGATCTTAAAGCGAGTAATGCTTAGATTGAATACGAAAATCAAGCTTAAAACGAAAAAAAAATTGGCTATTGAAATTTAAAACGAACAGAAATTAAATAAACAATCAATGCAAACAAACATACGATAGATATTAATGTAAATGAATAAATAAATCTTAAAACGAGTGAAACTTAAATTAAATATCCAAATCAAGCTTGAAACTAACAAAAATCGCTACAAGCAAGAGTTTGGGTATCACCTCCTTCTCTCACTGTAAAAGTCTAAAACCTACTCCGTCACTGGCGCTTTACTGAAAACTACATATGTCTTGAACAGTCTTGGAAAGTATAAGCAACATCAAATTGAATATTTGATGTATAGTGAAGTTAATTGTTGGAACATCCATCAGTCCAAGAATTTATTTCACTGTAATTTTATTTTATTTTCAATGCTGTAAGAACTTGAAAAGAAAATATTTTTAATATAATTCGTTTTCAGCTAAGCGCCAATGACTCAGTAGCCCTTTGTTTTTGTTTACAGTTAAGGAAGGGGGCAGTATCCAAACTCTTGTTAGTAGTGAAACTATATTCGTCTTGAACAACTTTAGACAGAACTAATAAATTAAACTGAATATTTGATATATAATGATATTAGTTGCTGAAAACTCATCAGCTTAACCCCCACAGCTCTTGGGGCATGTCTTGTAAGTTACATAAGTTGTCCAATATTTTTGTATAGGGTTTGTATTGGGGACAAGTGGCTTATTAATGGCTGATTCTTTAAAGAAGCTGTCAAACAAAATGATGGGAAGTCAAACGAAATCAAAGCTTACTATATGCAGGAGGTTTTTCAAAAGGACACAACAGTAATGTATAGGAAAAGGTTAAGGGTGTTAAGTTGAAACTTTAAAAGCATATTCAGAGGCACTTTAAAAATCAAGGAAGGGCAGCCGCCCTCCTCCCTTTTGTCCTCTTAGATTCTCTTCTAAACACTGATAGAAACCTTAAAAAACCTTTTTATTCGAAATAGTCAGAACATTTAATAGCTAAGCCTCTGGGGATGCCATGCCAGCGAAGCTCCCGGAGCAAGGAATACAAGTTATACAATTTTTCCATTGTTCACATGCAGGATTTATCATTAGGAAAGGGGGAAATTTCTCATGTGTCTAAAAAAGCTAAGGGTATTTAGGCATAATTTCGGGAAATACTGAGGAGTAAGTTGAGCTAAATCAAAATAAATTATATGTATCCAAGTTATCAAAAGTGTCAATATGCAATATCTTAGAAACATGTAAGGGTATTAACTTGGGACTTTCAGGACCACTACTACTACTGCTACTATTTCAGCTGCAAATGAGACTGGCTTTGACTGCAACTCTGACTAATTCCAATTGCGATAATTTGCAACTGTGTCTACGACTGCTTTCAACTGCTACTACATCTATTTGTGACTACTTTCAGGGAATGTCAGTTTGATGTTTTGATACTTTGACGAAACTTTATGCTAAAAACAAAAATTGATGTTCAAACTGAGAACGTTGAAAAACTTGAAACTTTGGAATTCAAAAACGAACAGAAATTAATTTAAAAAAAGAGAACCTTTCCGATAAGGAAGTTTCCCCCAAAAAAGTAGAGTCGTATTAAAGCTAAGACCAGCAAAAATAAATTCCTGCTATAATTAAAGCTCCAAACGGCCAGAAACTACCATTAAAGTATTAATGAAACCCAAAACGAGCAGAAATTAAATTAACAGTCATATCGAAAAAATATACAACATATATTAATATAAATGATGAAGTACATCTTAAAATAAGTAAAACTTAAATTGAATATTCAAAACAAACTTACAACGAAAAAAATCGCTATATATAAGACTTTGGCTACTGCCTCTAGCTGCTAAGCTTTCAGCAATTGTTATCATTATAGATAAATATCAATTTAATTTTATTAGTTCTTTCCAGGGACTGTTCAAGACACATCTCCACATCTGTACGTGGGGAAGGGGCAGTAAAAAAAGCTCTTGCTTGTAGTGATTTTTGTTCGTTTAAGTTTGATTTTAAAATTTAATTTAATTTTTACTCGTTTTAGGATTTATGTCTTCATTTATATTAGTATCTGCTGTATGTTTCTTTGCTATGATTGTTTATTTATCCATTTTGGGTTTTATTTATTCTTTAGTAGTAATTTCTCGTCATTTTGAGTTTAAATCATTATATTTCTGCTGGTCTTAAGTTTAATATGGCTCTTTACTTTTCTTTTAGAAACTACTTTTTTGGGAAGTTTTGCAATTAATTCCTTAAAGGTTAAAAGGATTTTTACTTTAAAATTTCCTCACGATGTTATTTAAGATTGTTAGAAAAAGCTTATAGGAATTCTGTTAGGATTATCAAGTTCAAAGTTTTTTTCCTCATTTTAGGAAAACGTCGTGGGGAACCTTTGCGCCTGAACTGAACAAAACGATTCATTTTTTGTAAGCTAACAAAATTGTTAATGGTAGTTGCAATGGCGGAAACAGACTTTATGTCCCAATTTTCTGTTTTAGAATGTCTTAGTATTTTGTTTGATAAAATTAATTTTCTTTTTCATAACAATGATGACACATTTGATTGAATCTTAAGAACAGAACCACGGTTGACATAGCCTACACCTTTATATGCCATGCCAAAAGCTTAGGAGCTTTAAGCAGAAATGAAAGTTTTTTATACAAGAGAAAATTATTATTATAGACTTTTTTTCTATTTTAGAATTTTTAATTTGTTCGTTACTATTTTTCCTGTGCTTCACAGCAACAACGTTAGTCATTGATTAGATCTTCAAATTCAAACAGTCCGTGGTAACGAACTGTAATTACGGAGCGACTCGGCCCAACAGTAATCGTTACTCTAAGAAAACGACATTTTGACCATTAAATTTCAATGTTACCCATCAAAGCAATGAACTTGGAAAAATTTGCTTGATTTTCAAAAAGGGGGGAACACCCCCAAAAGGTCAAGCAATGTTAATGAAAATTACACCGTCAGATTTACTATATCAGAAGAACTCTGACATAGAGGTTTCAAACTCCTATCGGCAGAACTATGGAATTATGTATTTTTTGTCAGAAGAAAGATCACGGATGCGTGTTTTTTTTCCAGGGGTGATCTTATTGAACCAATGGTCCTAGAATATCAGGAGAGGGATCATTGGAACAGAACTTAAAGTTCAAGTGCCCATTTCAAGTTATCAGAAATATTGGAGGGCAACTAGCTCCCCTCCCAAGCCCTTTTTTCCCCAAAATCGTTATGTTGTTCTGATTAAAATTTTTGAGGTGCCTATTTTGTTTACCATTGGTGAAAGGTCCATTAACTATGTCTTTGGAGAAAACATGATCCCCTCCACCAGTCCCTAGGGATAGGTCTTTAAGTTATAAAATTTGTCCATTGTTTATTTATAGTCTAGTTAAAGTACGGAGAAAAGTGGGTCGACCCGGACAAAATTGCAACAAAAGGTTTTTTTAAACCGAAATGTTCAGAAAAAATCGCTGAACACCATATCAAAAATCCGCTAAAATCGCCCGTCGGGAAAACCTTCTGGGGCTACTTAAAGGGGGTGGAATGGGGCGAAAAATTAGGTATTTACATTTTGACATTTAGGAAGCTTTTTTACGCTAAAATGTTCAAAAAAATTGCTGAACAACATATCCAAAATCTGCTAAAATCGCCCGCCGGGAAAACCCTCTGAGGCTGCTTAAAGGGGGTGGAAGGGGGCGAAAAAATAGGTTTTTTCATTTTTGACATTTGGGAAGCTTTGTTTACACTAAAATGTTCAGAAAAAAAATCGCAGAACAACATATCCAAAATCAGCTAAAATTGCCAGCCGGGAAAACCTTCTGGGGCTGCTTAAAGGGGGGGGGGAGAAAGGGGTAAAAAATCCTTTTCTCGATTTTTGTTATTTCGATATGTTCGGAGACTCGATTCTGGTACAAATCACCTCGCTGAAACCGAAAATGATGTTACTTTTATTGTAACACGTCTGTAACTTATATTAAACTATAAATAATATTTTAATAACTCCATCGCAAAAATAAAGGAAATAGCTTTTCTTCCGAAGTGTTAGAAGATCAGGTCAAAGGAAGCCTGAAATATTTCAAACAGCAACACAGGAAAATCTCGAACGGCAATTTAAAGGAGCAGAGAAGTACCCCACTCTTTGTTGCTTCGCTAATCGTTGGAAACCTGGTTATCCGATGAGAATCAACCGTGTGAAGACCAGACTGCAAAAAAATGGAAACTATAGGCATAGACGCATAGAAACTTGAAAAATCATTCTTATTATCGGCTTCTTTGACAGTTGGAAAACAAAAACATTAACACGTCTATATATAAATCACAGTTTTGATAATCATTATTTTTAGATCATATTATATTGAGAATCATCATTTCATTAATGAGCACTACAAAAGAGCATAACCACCATTATTGCAAAAAACTAAAATTCTTCTTCTTCTAGAGATGTTGGTTCAGAGTTATTACAGCTTGCTCCCATGCACTCTCTGCAGGCAAGTGTGCAGGGCATGCCATTCTTACGGCAAGTGCATCTGGCCGTATCGCAACCTGATTTGCATTTGCAGTGGATAATTTGAAGAAGACTTTGGGAAGCTGGTTTCTTCTCCGTCATTACTGGGATTTAATTATCAGTAGAGAGTTGCCATCCCCAGTTTTCCGGTTTCATCGAAGCAGCCTCGCTTTTCCATTCCATTACCTACAAATACACGCGAAAAGAATGTAACTTCGCAGCTGAGGGTGTGGGAGGCATCCGATCAGGGCAGAAAAATGCGGAAGAGGAAGCGAGCTTTGCCAAGAACAGACGATGTCTCAAGGACACCAGAGTTTCTCCAGGCTTTCCTTTACAAATTATCAAAAGAGTTTGTTCACCAGCTGCAATGAGCTCGTCTTTCGTAGCCTTCGAGTCCATAAAGACCTTAATGGCCTCACGGAAATACGGATCGGACCGGTACAATGACAGTCCGACAGATTTACCAATTCCTTGTAATCTCGAAGTGGTGTCACAGCCTAGGAACACGTGCAGAAATAGAATTGCACCACACATATCGCTTAGTTTTTCTTTCATGGAGCATATATTCCATAGCTTATGTTCGTTTGAAGCTTTCGTCTCGAATCTAAGATAGAGGCCTTTTTGGGTGGCAGTGACATGATAGAGGAGAAAGATAAGGAGGTCAGTGTCGTTTCCGATGAGACGCGTCAACTGAGTTCGTGTATTATAAATGGCTGTGGTTGCAATCAGGACATCCGCGTCAGCAGAGGCATGTTGTACCGAACAACCTGCTGAGGTCAATTTTTCTCCTATCGCTAGAATTATCCGCTGCTTGTTTGTGCAGTTTTGCAAGAACTCTTCTTTCTTTCTTGTTAACTTTGTTGTATCAGTGAATTCTACCACTGGGCACTGTTTATTCCTGGAACGTTCGAAGTGAGCCATACCTTTCGTCGAAGGACCATTGTCATATCCATCAAAAACTACCAAAGCTGTTCCAAATCTAGTGGTGACATACTTGACGTAACTTTCGCAAATGAAGTCAAATGTAGAGTTGGGTTGCCAAGTCAATTTCTGGAGCAGCCAGCCGCCATCAACGACATAGTGGCACGAGTTTAAGCGCTCATCTGAATGGTCCCCTGACACCTTTCGAATTGCGTTTGACAGAGATGGTTTGTCGGCAGGACGCAGAACTTCATAGGATCCAAAAAGGGATGGGGGATACGTACAAATCTCATACGACAAAAGATCTCGACGATCGAATTCTTCCCGGTTCGCCACCGTAGCTAAGCGCTGGAACAGAAGCCCTTGATCTACATGAATCGGTTCACCATCAATATTAACGGCTGATTTGGATACCATTGTAACAGCCTTGTCTTTCTTCCGGAACGAAAATAAATCAGCTGCCTTCCCAGTCATTTCGTCTAGAATTCGGGCTCCAACTTCTTTCGTGGTGTCCGCATCTACATTAGCTGATGCAGTTACGCCGGTAACGATGTTGAGGAGCCCTCCGTGTTCTCTGAACGGAATCAGGGTTCGCAAAAAGTCTAAAACCGCATCAGTGTCATCAGTATCTCTCTTCATCCGCCACTGGAGGGTTTCGACGTGTTGATCACTTGTTGAGTAACTCAGGCTAGTCAGACCTTGCATTGAGGCATTTACTTCAGCACAGATCGGCATCGAAAAAGCCCATATCAGACGGTGAGTTTGTGTGATCCCCCGTCCACGAGTTAGTCCACCTGTTGTCTTCAACCTGCGCATTAGAGCTTGCTCAATGACTAGATCCGGTGACAATCCAGCCCAGTACCAATCGCTTCTTCTTATAACAAACTGACCGATTTTGAAACTTGAGTAGAGCTCTGGATTGTTTTCTTTCAGGTCAACCATAGTCTGGTGATGAAGATGAGCAGACTTTGCGTACAGGTTGTGCCCTGCTGCCGCATAGTACGGAAGCATCTGTTTAAGGCTATCTAAATACAGATCCCAGTTCCCACACCTCTCTGCTCTAGTAAAATTGCGCAATACTTTCACCATGTCCATGTACTGAAACCACAAGCATGCTGTTTGATTGCCCCTTAGCTCCTCCTTCTTCTTTCTTAGTTTGTTAGCAGCACTAGTTACGACTTCGCACGAGTTGCCATCTTCTATAGAGACCTCACCGGCATTAAGACCCTCGAAGATCACAAGGGCTTCATCAATATTCTCGTGGGTCTCAAATTATCTATCTTCATTGTGTTCCGTCGAGTTGTACTTGTCGTCAAGTATCAAAATGGCAAGAGCTCTATCAATGATATTATGCGCACGAACTGCTCGAGATAGTGCTTTCTCGCTCATGATATGCTTTACTGTAATCTTGGCGTAAATTTGTTCAAGTACTTCATCTAATCCAGTGTCTTCCATAATGTGTCCGATTGAACCCAAAAAGCTCATGCAAGCGTGAAATCCTCCAAGTAAGATAGTGAGGTCTTTCAAAGAGCTCCCAGTCGGCTCAGAGTCCGCAATTGTCATAGCCTTCCAGTAAAGGGGCTGATCAAAAGTCACTAGAGTCGCGACATTTTGTTTCCTTGCCTGTTCATACACGTAAAGCAAAGTTGAGTAGACCCAATACTGGTCACTTGGGTTATAGTCAATCATTGTATGGAAAAACAACGGCAGCTTTGCCAGGGTGAGATCCCTTGTGTACTGATTGCATGAATCCAGGCCAGTTTGGACATGGCTGTTTGAAAAACCAAGACGAATACTATAATAATTCAGTGTTAGAATCGCGAAACTCATCCAGTCGTGACAGCAAGGGTTGGTACAGGACATTCGAGCCTGTCTCTCGTGCTCTGTTGTAAAAGTGAAAGGACAAGGATGACAAAGCTTTTATATCTTCAGCAGAGACCTCTTTTCTAGGAATGGACCGTAACACTTTTCCAGGCACCGAAGTGATGGCAGAAATAATCCCTAGTCTATGGAAAGTACCGCGTCCATCTATAGTACAACTGTCATGGTCGACATTGTCAGCGACGTAGTGGAGAAAACTGTTTTCCGGAACGTCTTTATGTCCTTGGTTTTCGCTGACTGCCGCACATTTTTCGAATCGAAGAACTTCACTACAAGACGAACGCTATAAGACGAACAATACAACTCGGTTTCAGCGAGTTGATTTATACCAGAATCGAGTCTCCGAACGTATCGAAATAACAAAATCGAAAAAAGGATTTTTCACACCTTTCACCGCCTTTAAGCAGCCCCAGAAGGTTTTCTCGGCGGGCACTTTTAGCGGATTTTGGATATGATGTTCTGCAATTTTTTCTTAACATTTTAGTGTAAACAAAGCTTCTCAAATGTCAAAAATGAAAAAAAACCTATTTTTTCGCCCCCTACCACCCCCTTTAAGCAGCCCCAGAGAGTTTTTCCAGTTGGCGATTTTAGCAGATTTTCGATATGTTGTTCAGCGATTTTTTCTGAACATTTTCGTGTAAAAAAAGCTTCCTAAATGTCAAAAATGTAAATACCTAATTTTTCGCCCCCTTCCACCCCCTTTAAGCAGCCCAAGAAGGTTTCCCCGGGGGACGATTTTAGCAGATTTTGGATATGTTGTTTAGCGATATCTTTTGAACATTTGGGTGTAAAAAAAACCTTTTGTTGCAATTCTATCCCGGTCAAACCGTACTTTTACTGGCCTATTATAGTATTTGTTATTGAGAAGTATGCAGACAATTTTCGTGGGGAGGGGGATTTTTTGCTTGCGATGCGTTTCCCAGGATGATAATTTTTGTTTTGGAGGGACATTTCCCGGGGTAGACTTTCCAGGGGAAATTTTACACTTGGGATATGTGACAGAATTTCTATACATTTGTTTTTATTCGTCTTACTTTATCTTTGCTTATTCCCTTTTGCATGTGGAAATATTCTGGGGGAATTGTCCGAAAGACATTTTCTGCGTGTTTGGATTTCCAGGATTTGATTTCCATGGAAGGAGGATTTTTGGAGTAATCGGAAAAATGGTATGGAACTAAAAGTCTTTTCAAATGAAAGTATGCTAAGGAGAAGCTATTGGGTTGAATTTTCTGAGAGGAACTTTACGGGTAGGGGGGAGTGATTTCTAGCGAGGATGGAATTGTGTGGAAAAAAATTTGTGGCGTAGGGTGTATTTTGCATGTGACGAAGTTTCCGAGGAGGAGTTTCCCGTGAGTAGAAGGAATGTTTCATGGAGTGTAAGCCAGATTTACCGGCATTATTTGAATACACGATCAGAAATTAAATAAAAAAAGTTTTTTTTAACTGAAATGTATGGAACAACATTAAAACTCAAAACAAATAGAAATTATTCCGTACATGAAGGGGTTTCCCCCTCTTCAATATCTTGCTCTTTACGCTAAGGTTTGACTTTTTGTCCCAATTTCTTAAGAATGACTCCTGAAACACAAGGATCGTTTAATTAGAGAAGGAATCTTTTTTAAAAGTGCTAAAAACTTTTTATGGTAATTTACTACCACCCGCTTGAAACTATTACCCCTGGAAAAAAGACGGTCAAGATGGTCAAGAAAAAGTTTTCAAGATGGAGAACTGTGGACCTTCCACTTAGGATATCTAACAATGACAAATCAATTGACTGTCTCAAAATTTACACTCTTTAGCTTTTGACCGTATTGTGACCAAAACTGGCGTTTTACGCCACAATATCGCAATAAAACGGCACTTTTTTACACAATTTATTTTAAAACGGCATTAGGGCATTTTAAAAGGGCATTAGGTATTAGAATATCCACTCAAAATAGCCTTTTCTGAATATTTTATCACCACCGATTCAATTTGACAACCCACGAGTAGTAATCAATGTTATACTTTGCGTGCGCCCCTATGAATTACCATGCTATTTGCTTGCAGCTATAGGACCATGCTATTTGCTTGCAGGTATAGCAATTGCCATGCTATTTGCTTGCAGGTATAGGACCATGCTATTTGCTTGCAGGTATAGGACCATGCTATTTGCGTACTGCCATAGCAATTTCAACGTTATTCTATAGAAGCTGTACACCTTTTCAAAGAGAGTGAGTATCCTCTCACATGGCATTATACTTTGGGTAGAATATGTTCCGTCATGTGCTATTTGGGTTATTGACTTACCAAGGCCAACCAGACAGGTTTCTGGTGATTATACTCTGGTTTGTTGGGCATATTCTGGCTTTGTGGATACAGTCTGTAATTGTGGGTATAGTTTGGTTTTGTGGGTATAGTCTGGTTTGGTGGGTATTATCTGGTGTGGTGGGTATAGTCTGGTTTGGTGGGTATAGTCTGGTTTGGTGGGTATAGTCTGGTTTGGTGGGTATAGTCTGGTTCGGTTTTTCAAAGAGAGTGAGAATTACACTTTACTTTTTTGTTTTTGTTTGTTTTTTTTTTTTTTTAAATCGAAAACTATAGATTGTAAAATTGCGTATTTAGGAATTTTTTTTATTTACATTTTTGCAAAAAGGGATAAGGAATTCGCAAATTGGATACTATGAACGACATTAATTAATTTTTTGAATAACAGGAGTGTGAATGATTCTAATTAGTGATTGGATTGTATGAAGGTGGAGAAAAAAAGGATTAAACTGATTAGCAGTTAAGATAACCCCGAAGGGGTTGTTAACTCAGGTAATTTGTTATATATTTGAAACAACATCAGTCTATGAAAATGGCTAACGACGATAGAATGACATTGTGAGTTGACCAAGCTTTACCTCTCCGATGTGGTCTGTATAATACACAAGTGATGTTTGAACAGTATTGTCAATTTAAAATAGGGTCTAACGTTTTAGTATACTAAAAAGTTGATACTAAGAGAGATGTAGATGGTATGAAAAGAATTTTAATAATGAAATTCAGAACAAACCTTAGAAATCCTTGCAAATCAAGTAGTAAGGTGTATGTGAGTACGAACCATCAAGGATCATAAGCACCAACGACTCTAACCAGCAGAGACATCAACTCCCCAAAGGCCCCTTATCCCTAAACTCGAAGGGCGCCCCCTCCCTCCAACTTTTTGGCCCCCCCTTTTTTTTAACATGATATATTTTTTCAACTTTGTTTTTTACATGTCTTTGAATCAGATGAAACAAACTTAAATTACTATTCTAGTTTTTCTAAACCAGTATTGCCTATAACTTAATATATTCAAATATTTTTTTATAACTTGATTGGTCAGAACTATTTCCGTAAAATCTGAACTAATAAGGGTTTTTGACCGTAAATTTTAGTTTCTTGTAAGAAAATTATGGAAAATACAAGTATCTGCTTCAAATGTGAAACTTAAGTCCAGTCATGGATCGAAAAATAAACTATTTCTGTAAATTCTGAGCTAATAACGGTTTTCGACCGTAAACTCTAGTTTTTTGTGAGAAAATTATGGAAAATACAATTCTCTGATTCAAATGTGAAACTTAAGTCTATTTTTGGATCGAAAAATAAAAATATTTCCGTAAAATCTTAGCTAATAAGTGTTTTTGACCGTAAACTCTAGTTTCTTGTATGAAAATTATGGAAAATACAATTATCTAGTTCAAATGTGAAACTTAAGTCCAGTTTTGGATACTCATAATGATGAGGACTGATGATTCTAATTCAATATTTTTTCCATAAAAACAGACTATTTTTTTTAAACTTCGAAATTATTCAACTTCATTTTTTTTTTTGTACGTATCTTAAAATGACAAAATATGCTTACGGCTCTAACAATTGTGCTCTATGATTGGTCAAAGACGCGATGTGGCTTTCCCACTGGTATTCTGTGTCCGATTATCGACACTACCTAGTCTATTGCATGTATTAAATCAGTATTTTTTACGCAGTGGAACGATAAACAAATAAGTCATATCTTAAAAAAAAGTGAAGATGGAGCATTTTAATAAAGTGTGTTCACATAACAAGGTTTTTGTAGCATTGAATGCCGACAAGGAGAAGTATTCGAACTATGAAACAAGTACAAGTGGTAGCACTATTGGAAATGTATGCATGCATTGTCATGACAGTAAAGAATTAAATTTCTTTGGAATACCGAAAAAATTCAACTCTTATGTTGGTGGCTATGCGAGATTGAGATCTCCAGAGATGATTGTACTCAAAGAGAATGCCAACATAAAAATAATCGTTGATGATAGAGGACAACTCCTTGCTACTGTTGCAGGTAACACATTACCTACTGATACATCCAATCGTCAGCTTTCGGGTATTAGCATTCAACGGAAGGTCAATAAAAGAAAGGCCTACTCTTCTACTAATAACGTAAACCATATCTTGTCTACGTGCGGAAACTGTTACATGTGTAAAAATAATGTGATAATAGAAATTGCCAGAAAAATAAAAAGGCCAGTGTCAGAAAATATCATAATGGCATATAAAGATGAATCAACGAAATACAAATCACCAGCAAACATTACTGCCATTAATCAAACAGTCAATGAACAAAAAAATACCAAAGGAGAAAATCATATTGAGCCTGTTGATGAGACACCAGTAAAAATTGTGTATGCCTCAAAATGGAATAATGAATATTCTACTGATTACGAACTATGAGAAGAAAATTGCTACAATATCAAGAGAGAACATGGTGAACTATTTTATGGAACAGATTCAAAATTTCCAAAGTTAATCATTGATATTAATAATGTAATATATTTAATATATAATATATTTAATATTCTACATAGCATTATTTCATTAAAAATATTACATTGTTATGTGTTCATTATTTTTAGAGTAAGCTAAGCTAGCATATCAAACGTTTAGAATCTCTAAGATGTAAGAAAAGGAATTTGCGTACATCTATTGTCAGACACATGGGATAACATTGACAAAATCTAGGTATCAGAATGAATAAATTCATTATCAACATCCTTTATCGGATATGTCGGATAAAATTGACAAAATAATAATTGTCAGAGTTAGTAATTTTTTTTTTATCAACATCAATTGTCGGGTACATCAAATAAAATTGTCAAAATCTAAATTTCAGAATCAATAAATATTTTAGCAACATTCTTTATCGGATTAGATGGATAAAATGGGTAAAATCTTTCTATCAGGTTGACTGAATTATATATCAACATCCTTTTCTCAGATACATAGGATAAAATTGACAAATCCTAAGTGTTAGTGTGAATAAATTTTTTTATCAATATCCTTTGGCAGATACATCGGATAAAATTGACAAAATCTAAATTTCAGAATGAATAAATTCATTATCAACATCCTTTGTCGGATATGTAGGATAAAATTGACAAAATCTAAGTATCAGAGTGAATATTTTTTCTAACAACATCCTTTGTCAGATACATCGAATAAAATTGATAAAATATAAGTGCCAGAGTGAATATTTTTTTTATTATCAACATCCTTTGTCAGATACATCAAATAAAATTGACAAAATCTAAATTTCAGAATAAATAAATGCTTTAACAACATCCTTTATCGGATATGTCGGATAAAATTGACAAAATCTAAGAGTCAGAGTGAATAATTTTTTTTTATCAACATCCTTTACTTGGATACATAGGATAAAATTGACGAAACCTGAATTTCAGAATGAATAAATTCATTATCAACATCCTTTGTCAGAAATGTCGGATAAAATTTACAAAATCTAAATTTCAGAATTAATAAATGCTATAACAATATACTTAATCGGATATGTCGGATAAAATTGACAAAATCTAAGTATCAGAGTGACTAAATTCTATATCAACTTCCTTTTCTCAGACACATAGGATAAAATTGACAAATTCTACGTGTCAGTGTGAATACATTTTTTTTTATCAACATCCTTTGTCAGATACATCTAATAAAATTGACAAAATCTAAATTTCAGAGTGAATAAAATCATTATAAACATTCTTTATCGGAAATGTCGGATAAAATTGACAAAATATAAGTGTCAGAGTGAATAATTTTTTTTTATCAACATCCTTTGTTAGATACATCAAATAAAATTGACAAATTCTAAATTTCAGAATGAATAAATGCTTTAACAACATCCTTTATCAGATATGTCGGATTAAATTGACATAATCTAATTATCAGAGTGACTAAATTCTATATCAACATCCTTTTCTCAGATACGTAGGATAAAATTGACAAATTCTAAGTGTTAGAGTGAATAATTTTTTTTATCAACATACTTTGGCAGATATATCGGATGAAATTGACAAAATCTAAATTTCAGAGTGAATAAATTCATTATCAACATCCTTTGTCGGATATGTCGGATAAAACTGACAAAATCTAAGTATCAGAGTGAATTTTTTTTTTAACAACATCCTTTGTCAGATAAATCAAATAAAATTGACAAAATCTAAATTTCAGAATCAACATATTCTTTAACAGGACTCTTTATTGGATATGTCTGATAAAATTGACATAATCGAAATTTCATAATAAAAAAATGCTTCAACAGCATCCTTTGTTGGATTTGTCAGATAAGATTGTCAATATATAAGTGTCAGAGGGAATAAATTTTTTTATCAAAACCCTTTTTCAGATACATCAAATAGAATTAAAAAAATATAAATGTCAGAGTGAATAAATTCATTATCAACATCCTTTGTCGGATATGTCGGATAAAATTGACAAAATCTTAATTTCAGAATGAATAAATGCTATAACAATATCCTTTGCCAGATACATTGAATAAAATTGATAAAATACGACAGAATCTAAGTGTCAGAGTGAATAATTTTTTTTTATCAACATCCTTTGTCAGATACATCAAATAAAATTGACAAAATCTAAATTTCAATATAAATAAATGCTTTAACAACATCCTTTATTGGATATGTCGGATAAAATTGACAGAATCTAAATTACAGAGTGAATAATTTATTTTTGTCAACATCCTTTTCTTGGATACTTTTCTAATATGTCGGATAAAATTGAAAAAATCTAATTATCAACGTGACTAAATTCTATAATAAACATTTCTTTTCTCAGATACATAGGATAAAATTGACAAATTCTAAGTGTTAGAGTGTATAATTTTTTTCTATCAACATCCTTTGGGAGATACATCGGATAAAATTGACTAAATATAAATTTCAGAATGAATAAATTCATTATCAACATCCTTTGTCGGATATGTCAGATAAAATTGACAAAATCTAAGTATCAGAGTGAATATATTTTTTAACAACATCCTTTGCCTGATACATCGAATAAAATTGATAAAATATAAGTGCCAGAGTGAATAATTTTTTTTTAATCAACATCCTTTGTCAGATACATCAAATAAAATTGAAAAAATCTAAATTTCAGGATAAATAAATGCTTTAACAACATCCTTTATCGGATATGTCAGATAAAATTGACAAAATCTAAGTATCAGCGTGACTAAATTCTATATCAACAACCTTTTCTCGGATACATAGGATAAAATTGACATAATCTAAGTGTTATAGGAAATGAATTTTTTTTTATCAACATCCTTTTCTCGGATACATAGGATAAAATTGACGAAATCTGAATTTCAGAATGAATAAATTCATTATCAACAGACTTTGTCAGATATGTTGGATAAAATTGACAAAATCTAAATTTCAGAATGAATAAATGCTATAACAATATCCTTTATCGGGTATGTCGGATAAAATTGACAAAATCTAAGTATCAGAGTGACTAAATTCTATATCAACATCCTTTTCTCGGATACATAGGATAAGATTGACAAATTCTAAGTGTTAGAGTGAATACATTTTTTTTTTCAACATCCTTTGCCAGATACATCGGATAAAATTGACAAAATCTAAGTATCAGAGTGAATAAATTCATTATCAACATCCTTTGTCGGATATGTCCGATAAAATTGACAAAATCTAAATTTCAGAATAAATAAATTCTATAGCAATATTCTTCTTCTCTTTTGTTAGAAAAACATTATAAAACGTAACTGTCAATGTGACCAAATTCTCAATTGAAATCTTTTTCTTGGACACAAAGGACACAATTTACACATTATGATTTATCTAGTTAATAATTTTTCGATTAAATATATCCTTCTTGATACGTAGGATAAAATTGACAGAATCTAAGCATCAGAGTGAATAAATTCATTATCAACATCCTTTGTCGGATATGTCGGTTAAAATTGACAATATCTAAGTATCAGAGTGAATTAATTTTTCTTATCAACATCTTTTGCCAAATGCATCGAAGAAAATTGACAAAATATAATTATCAGAGTGAATAATTTTTTTTATCAACATCCTTTGTCGGATGCATCGAATAAAAATTGACAAAATTTAAATATCAGAATGAATAAATGCTTTAGCAAAATCCTTTATTGGATTTGTCTGATAAAATTGACAAAATATAAGTATCAGAGTGACTAAATTCTATATCAACATCCTTTTCTCGGGTACAAAGGATTAAATTGACAGAATCTAAGTGTCAGAGTGAATAATTTTTTTTTATCAACATCCTTTTCTTGGATACACAGGATAAAATTGACAAAATCTGAATTTCAGAATGAATAAATTCATTATCAACATCCTTTGTCGGATTTCTCGGATAAGATAGACAGAATCTAAATTTCAGAATGAATAAATTCTATAAAAATATTCTATATTGGATATATCAGATAAAATAGACAAAACCTAGGTATCAGGGTAACTAAATGCTATATCAACATCCTTTTCTTAGATACGTAGAATAAAATTGACAAATTCTAATTGTTAGAGTGAATAAATTTTTTTATGAACATCCTTTGCCAGATACATAGGATAAAATTGACAAAATCTAAGTATCAGAGTGAATAAATTCATTATCAACATCCTTTGTCGAATATGTCGGATAAAATTGACGAAATCTAAGCATCAGAGTGAATAATTTTTTTTATCAACATCCTTTGCCAGATACATCGAATAAAATTGACAGAATCTAAGTGTCAGAGTGAATAATTTTTTTTTTCAACATCCTTTTCTCGGATACACAGGATAAAATTGACAAAATCTGAATTTCAGAATGAACAAGTTCATTATCAACATCCTTTGTCGTATATGTTGGATAAAATAGACAAAATCTAAGTATCAGAGTGATTAAATTCTACATCAACATCCTTTTCTCGGATACATAGATTAAAATTAACAAAATCTAAGTGTTAGAGTGAATATCTTTTTTTATCAACATTCTTTGCCAGTTACAGGTTACGTGCGCGCACGTAACCTCGTCTAAATTAACCTTAAAAAATGAAATAAAGCTATGTCGACTTTGCATGTCTCTCTCACGTTGTATGCGCCGTCGCGGTGTACACTCCATGTCTTTCTTGTAAATTTTACCAGATTTAGCTGAAAACTGATATTTATAATGCATTAAAATGATGGCGATCAGGTATTTGTTTGGACTGATGCTTAGCTAATGTTAATAATTTCCTAAGTGTCCGAAAAAAGGATGTTAATATAGAACCTATTATCTCTGATAATTGGATTTTGTCAAGTTTATCCGACATATCACACAAAGGTTGTTGATAATGAATTTATTCGTTCTGACACTTAAATTTTGTCAATTTTATCCGATGTAACTGGCAAAGGATGTTGATAAAAAAAAATATTCACTCTAACACTTAGATTTTGTTAATTTTAATCTATGTATCCGAGAAAAGGATGTTGATGTAGAATTTAATCACTCTGATACTTAGATTTTGTCTATTTTATCCAACATATCCGACAAAGGATGTTGATAATGAATTTGTTCATTCTGAAATTCAGATTTTGTCAATTTTATCCTGTGTATCCGAGAAAAGGATGCTGATAAAAAGAATTATTCACTCTGACACTTAGATTCAGACATATCCGACAAAGGATGTTGATAATGAATTTATTCATTCTGAAATTTAGATTTTGTCAATTTTATCCGATGTATCTGCCAAAGGATGCTGATAAAAAAATTATTCACTCTAACACTTAAGATTTGTCAATTTTATCCTATGTATCCGAGAAAAGGATGTTGATATAGAATTTAGTCACTCTGATACTTAGATTTTTTCAATTTCATCCGACATATCTGATAAAGGATGTTGTTAAAGCATTTATTCATTCTGAAATTTAGATTTCGTCAATTTTATTTGATGTATCTGACAAAGGATGTGGATAAAAAAAATTATTCACTCTGACACTTATATTTTATCAATTTTATCCGAAATATCCAATAAAGGATGTTGATAATGAATTTATTAATTCTGATACTTAGATTTTGTCAATGTTATCCCATGTGTCTGACAATAGATGTATGCAAATTCCTTTTCTTACATCTCCAATGTTTTAATAGAGATTCTAAACGTTTGATATGCTAGCTTAGCTTACTCTAAAAATAATGAACACATAACAATGTAATATTTTTAATGAAATAATGCTATGTAGAATATTAAATATATTATATATTATGACAAAAATATATTATGATACATTATTAATATCAATGATTAACTTTGGACATTTTGAATCTGTTCCAAAAAATAGTTCACCATGTTCTCTCTTGATATTGTAGTTTTTGTCTTCTCTTAGTTCGTAATCAGTAGAATAATCACTATTCTATTTAGATTCATAACCAATTTTTACTGGTTTCTCATCAACAGGCTCAATATGCTTTTTGTCTTTGGTATTATTTGGTTCATTGACTGTTTGATTAATGTCATTAACGTTTGCTGGTGCTTTGTATTTAGTTGATTCATCTCTATATTCCATAGTGATATTTTCTGACAATGCCCTTTTTATTTTTCTGGCAATTTCACTGTCTATTATCACTTTGTTTTTACACAGGTAGCAGTTTCGGCACGTAGACAAGATATAGTTTACGATATTATTAGAAGAGTAGGCCTTTCTTTTATTGACCTTCCGTTGAATGTTAATACCCGAAAGCTGACGTTTGGATGTATCAGTAGGCAATGTGTTACCTGCAACACTAGCAAGGAGTTGTCCTCTATCATCAACGATTATTTTTATGTTGGCATTCTCTTTGAGTACAATCATCTCTGGAGATCTCAATCTCGCATAGCCACCAACATAAGAGTTGAATTTTTTCGGTATTCCAAAGAAATTTAATTCTTTACTGTCATGACAATGCATGCATACATTTCCAATAGTGCTACCACTTGTACTTGTTTCATAGTTCAAATACTTCTCCTTGTCGGCATTCAATGCTACAATAACCTTGTTATGTGAACACACTTTATTAAAATGCTCCATCTTCACTTTTTTTTAAGATATGACTTATGTGTTTATCGTTCCACTGCGTACAAAATACTGATTTAATACATGCAATAGACTAGGTAGTGTCGATAATCGGACACAGAATACCAGTGGGAAAGCCACATCTTGTCTTTGACCAATCATAGAGCACAATTGTTAGAGCCGTAAGCATATTTTGTCATTTTAATATACGTACAAAAAAAATAAAAAATAAATAAAGTTGAATAATTTCGAAGTTTAAAAAAAAATAGTTTGTTTTTATGAAAAAAATATTGAATTAGAACCATCAGTCCTCATCATTATGAGTATCCAAAACTGGACTTAAGTTTCACATTTGAACTAGATAATTGTATTTTCCATAATTTTCATACAAGAAACTAGAGTTTACGTTCAAAAACCCTTATTAGTTCATGTTTTACGGAAATAGTTTTATTTTTCGATCCAAAAATAGACTTAAGTTTTACATTTGAACCAGAGAATTGTATTTTCCATAATTTTCTTACAAAAAAAAATAGAGTTTACGGACAAAAACCCTTATTAGCTCAGATTTTACAGAAATAGTTTATTTTTTCGATCCATAACTGGACTTAAGTTTCACATTTGAAGCAGAGAATTGTATTTTCCATAATTTTCTTACAGGAAACTCGAGTTTACGGTCAAAAACCCTTTTTAGCACAGATTTTACGGAAATAGTTCTCACCAATCAAGTTATCAAAAAATATTTGAATATATAACGTTATAGGCAATACTGGTTTAGAAAAACTAGAATAGTAATTTAAGTTTGTTTCATCTGATTCGAAGACATTTAAAAAAAAGTTGAAAAAATATATCATGTTAAAAAAAGGGGGGCCAAAACGCGGGAAGGAGGGGGGCCCTTTGAGTTTGGGGATATGGGGCCTTTGGGGAGTTGATGTCTCTGCTGGTTAGGGTCGTGGGTGCTTATGATCCTTGATGGTTCCTACTCACATACACCTTACTACTTGATTTGCTCTGAAGGTTTGTTCTGAATTTCATTATTAAAATTCTTTTCTTACCATCTACATCTCTCTTAGTATCAACTTTTTAGTATACTAAAACGGTAGACCCTATTTTAAATTGACAATACTGTTCAAACATCACTTGTGTATTATACAGACCACATCGGAGAGGTAAAGCTTGGTCAACTCACAATGTCATTCTATCGTCGTTAGCCATTTTCATAGACTGACGTTGTTTCAAATTTATAACAAATTACCTGAGTTAACAACCCCTTCGGGGTTATCTTAACTGCTAATCAGTTTAATTCTTTTTTTTCTCCACCTTCATACAATCCAATCACTAATTAGAATCATTCACACTCCTGTTATTCAAAACATTAATTAATATCGTTCATAGTGTCCAATTTGCGAATTCCTTATCCCTTTTTGCAAAAATGTCAATCAAAACAATTCCTAAGTACGCAATTTTACAATCTCTAGTTTTCGATTTAAAAAAAACAAAAACAAACAAAAACAAAAAAGTAAAGTGTAATTCTCACTCTCTTTGAAAAACCGAACCAGACTATACCCACCAAACCAGACTATACCCACCAATTCAGACTATACCCAACAAACAAGAATATAAACTACAAGCCAGATAATACACAACAAAACTAGACATTGCACAAATTGAAAGACAAATCCCACCAAACCAGTCAGTACAAACCAATAATGACATTTCACAAAACACCCGACAATGTACACCAGAAACCTGTCTGGTTGGCCTTGGTAAGTCAATAACCCAAATAGCACATGACGGAACATATTCTACCCAAAGTATAATGCCATGTGAGAGGATAGTCACTCTCTTTGAAAAGGTGTAAAGCTTCTATAGAATAACGTTGAAATTGCTATGGCAGTACGCAAATAGCATGGTCCTATAACTGCAAGTAAATAGCATAGTCCTATACCTGCAAGCAAATAGCATGGCAATTGCTATACCTGCAAGCAAATAGCATAGTCCTATAGCTGCAAGCAAATAGCATGGTAATTCCTAGGGGCGCACGCAAAGTATAACATTGATTACTACTCCTACGGTGAAAAGAAGGGAAATAACAGCTACCAATACGAAAATTTCATTTGTTTGTTTTACAGGGTGGGACCCTGAAAACCTACATTTTATTTTTTTTATTCTTAAAGATTTTTTTTTATTAAATTACAAGTCACCGTTCATTTGAATAAAATGTACTATTTCCAGTTGGTGGTAATTGGGAAATAATTGTCACAAGACAGTTTTTGTTTAAACCAGTTTTTAATCTTCGGTTGCTATTGGCCGTGTTTACAATGTAAATACTTAATTGTGTTGTCAATAGCTGTGCATATAACTTGTATTAACAAAGGAACACTTAATTATCTTATTAAAGAAATCTTAAAGAAAGATCTTAAAAGATCTGCTTAAAGGAATTCTGGACTACCAAACGATCTAGGAAAGGGGTGATGATGTTAAGAACTGAAAAATATTTAAACTTATTGTGATGTTGAGTTATATATCAAGTCAATATGTAATATAGACATCTCATTGATTTGATAAAGCTTAGAGCCCGTGCCTTCCAATTAGAGCAAGACATAATAATACTGTTAATAAGAACGGTATAGATGGATATGAGTATACGATAAAGTGGTGTGAATTTTGATCAAATCACAAATCTCTGAATCACAAAGGCCGTTTAATTAGAATATATAGCTCTTTTGAAAGTACTAAAAAAACTTCAGCGTAAATAGCGAGGTATTGACCAGGGGGCGAACCCCCTCATATCTGTAGTAATTTATGTTCGTTTCAAGTTTTAATGTTGCTCCTTACTCTCAGTTGAAAAAACTTGTTTTTCCTATTTAATTTCTGATCGTTTTTTAAAAAATGCTGGAAAATCCGGCCCCCCCTCCATAGAAAGGTCCCTTCCGCCAAGTAAACATCCTCCTTGGAAATATCCTCCCACGTCAGTCCCTCCTCCGACCTCCACCCCCCCCCCACCCCGAAAAAATCCCTCCTGAAAACGTCTGTATACTTCCCAATACCCAATATTATACAATGTAAACAATGGGCAAAGTTCATAAATTGCAACCCTTCCCCCCGGGGAAATGGGAACTAAGTCATCCTCAAAGACATATTTATTAGATTTTTGACTATGTTGAACAAAATGGCTATCTCAAAATTTTGAGTGGCTGACGTTGGGAAAAAATGAGTGTGGGTGGGGCCCAAGTTGTCCTCCAATTTTTTTGGTCACTTAAAAAGAGGAATAGAACTTTTAATTTCCGTTCGAATGAGCCCTCTCACGATATTCTAGGACTACTGGATCGATACAATCACCCCGAAAAAAAATAAAATAAAAATAAACAAATTAACACGCATCCGTGAACTTTCTTCTGGCAAAAGAATATAAAAGTCAACATTTTTGCAGACAGGAGCTTGAAACATCTACAGTATGGTTTTCTATTACGCTGAATCTGGTGGTTTGATTATCATTAAGATTCTATGACTTTTAGGGACTGTTTCAGCCCTTTTCCGAAAACAAGGCAATTTTTTTCATGCTCGTAACTTTTGATGGGCTAAACTAAATTTTATATATTTGAAATAAACATAAAAATCCGACTCTTTTGATGTATCTACTGGTATAAAAATTCCGTTTTTTAGAGTTTCGGTTACTATTAAGCGGGGTCGCTCCTTACTTAAAGTTCGTTACCACGAAGTGTTTGATAAGGAAGACTCACTGCTATTCCTCACTGGAGTAGCAAGGGTCTAGAACATGGGATTATTTTAAAAAAATCTTGTACTGTTCTAATATTCTTACTTTGTCCTTCTAATATCGTACTTTGTATTATTCTAATACTCAAACTAATATTCTCAGTTTGTCACTATTATAGTTTTGGTATAGCGAATATCGCTGATTTTCGTTTATTTGATTTTTGACACTATTGTGTATATGGCCATGTTTTGGTTTTCAAGATGTTGTATCTAAAAACCCTGTCTGATATTCCAAATGAGCCCTGAAAACACTCCACTAGTGGTGACATAAAAAAGAGGAGAGGGGTAAATCAGTGCTTCCCATGCAAAAAAACATAAATTCGTTGGTACTTGAGATGGGGCACTGTGATTCTCCTATATGGGGAATTCAGCTATAATGATTTCAATAATGCAATTATCTGTTCGATCTGATTCCTTCTTATAAAGGTTTTAGGCTACTTTTCTTAAATGTTTCATAAATTTGTTTTCGTACTAAAATTTTACCAATTCAATTAGCTCAAATAACAGTTATCATTATTGAATCAGCTTTGAAATTCTTCCTCACTTGATAGTTGCTTTTTTTTCAAAACGCGTTTTTCAATTTTCAATTCACTACGAGCTGAGTTTGTTCTTTACAAGTTGCGTCTAACGCCTCAACCATGAAATCCGGCAAGCTGAAAAATTGAAAGTTTCAATTATGTAATAATAGATTTGGTGGAGTCGACTTGATAGATTTGGTATCCTCTTTTTTTCCATTGTGTCTATCGGTCCAATTTTTCCGAGCCATTTATCAAGGGGTAAACATAATATTTCAGCTAAGAGAATTGAAATGAAATACAGATGATAATTCAAAACATATTTCTGGACTTCTTTTTTTTCATTTTGTTACAGCAGATAAAAAAGCATATATAATGAAATTATTATAGAAGAAATAGGAAGCTATCGGTTGACTGGTTAAAGTTTCGCAAGGGAAATTCTCTGATGGTATGACTTTGAAATTTGGTAAATTGCTAGTAAATTCGGCATCAAGCAATTGAAGAGTTGGTTATTCAGTCGATATGAATATTTAATTCCAATTTTCTATTATATACGGAAAAATAATTTTTAATTATTGATTAACTAACAACAGTCAGATTGGGTAACTGATGATTTGCCCGAAAATCAATCCTGTAAACAGATAAAAGAAAACCGAAAAATAATCATGATTGTCCCCGGAGCGGCAACCTAGTAAAGAACGAACTCTAACCCATTGTAACTGAAAATTTAGAAATATAGTTTAATAAAAAAAAAAATGTCACGTGAGGAGTAATCACCATTTATAGCTGGTTCACGATTCGTAGTTATTATTTCGATTAATCTTAATGATTAATCTTAAGGCAGGAGAATTAGAGTAAACCTTCTTAAGTAGCAAGGCAAACCCATTTTTCGCATGAGATACAGTGATGTCTCTTTTTTCTCCTTACCTTTTTTTTCTCGTCGCCACTAGTTTAATATGGTTGTTTGCTTTACTTTGAAAAACTTCTTTTTTGGAAAGGTTTTATTTAATTAATTTCCTAAGACAGACTATAAGGGGGAAGATTAACAAGGACAAACAATTATGACGTTTATTATTGAATGGAAAAGCAAAGGCCAGGTACACAGACAGCAATCACGTTAAGGAGTGACTTTTATTAAAAAAAAAAAAAAAGTTACTTGCATTAGATGATATGAGCGTTATTTTTGATTGTATAAAACAACAGTGACATCAAAATGTGCTTTGATAAATATAATATTTGCGAAGGTTAATTTTAATTCAAAAAAATGTACTGAATTCCACTGTTTACCGGTGTCCTTTTCTACACTTGTCTTATTTTTTCCTTCCATCATTTCTAATTTATTATTAATGAAATAAGTGACTTTATATTTTCTTCTTTTTTTTTAAATTAAAAACAATAAGGCCTCTACGTATATTGTTAAAAAGCTTGAATATAGAAGCGATGTCTCAATTATTTAAATATAAAGAATGACGTTAAAAATTAAAGAAAAAGAAACCAGAAATTGGGTTATCCAGGAATTAGCGTTGAAAACTAACTGAAATTACCTAGGGGTAAAATTGTTATTTCTTCAAGCCCCACTCTCGACGTTAAAGCCATACTTGCACTTGCATTTTACTGAAAACTTAGTAGCAGAATGCAGCATATTTGGCCATCAGTACGATGATGTAGGCATCAGTACGATGGGCCAAATTTGACAGTTAGTTGTTAACTTGAAATGCAGTTAAATAATAAAAACTGGAAAAGATCAGAGACTGACCACTATGATCGAATTTGTGAACTGCATTCAATAGCTGTAATCATTCAGCTTTGGTTAAAGACTAAACAAAGTGGTAAGAACAGTACTCAGGTTATTTGAGAAATTCTATATTAATTCTATATCACAGAATCAGCCTAATGTGTTGAATGTGCTGACTCTGAGAAAACCAAGCTCACTACAATTGGTGCAATATTTCCTAGGTTCAACCAAATTACTTTTTGAAATATCAGTGACCAAAGTACAAGGGCTCAAATTAGGGGGGCAGGGGTGGTAATTTTTTCCTCCTCCTAGATTTCGAAGAATGTGTTTTTTTTGTGTTTTCATCAAAAAACCTCTCCTTAGGTTTTCTACAATATATTTTTTTGATCTTCGGGGAAAAAACAATTCCCCCCTCCCCTAAATTTTTGTCGATTTAAGCCACTGCCAAATTATTTATAATACTAAGTGGAGGCAGTGGAGTTAACAGAGGGCCAGGGAGTATGTGCCCCTAAAGGCTGTTCCCCCACCCCTAGATTTTGAAAATACTTTTTTTGGTATTTTCATTGAAAATGACTTTTTGGGGTATTTTCTGAAAAAAATTGCCTCCATCTTACTCCTATATGTGATAAAAAGAAATTTGCCTTCCCCTAGTTTCTGTAAATTTCCCCCACAAAGAACCTTATTTTAAACTGTTTAAAGTAGTCTAGTCTAATTTAGGTAAGCTGCAGTAGAAATCATGCTTCAATTAGTTGATTACCTTTTTTTTTATTTATATTTTATAGAAGTTCCAAGTGAAGATAACGCTGGTGAAAATCGTAATAAGAACACTCGAAAACTTTGTGATAAAACTACTAGGAGTTCTAAAAATACTGACCTTAGAACGTTGTGTTTGCATTATTACCCTGAAGGAGGCTGGGGATATGTAGTGTTGGGTTTTGCGATATTGACCCAAATGTTGTGTACGGGTGCCATGATGTCATTTGGTATTTTGAGAAATGAAATCAGTGCAACTTTTAACTCAACACGATTGAGTTCGTTAAAATTAAGTAAGTCGAGGCTAAAGGATTTGCCACCATCTTTAATCATGAGACACATTTCAAGAGGAAAATTTGATGATTCCTGGCTAGAGGTACTAATTGGTGAGTGAACTTCCTTCTTTTAAAACCCAATGCGATTTGTATTAAGATTACTAGAAGTAATCTAAAGTAAGGAAAAACTAAGCATTACTGCAATGAATATTGTAGCACATAATTAATAAAATCTGAAGTAGAGCTATTTGCTTACATAAACTCAAATAAATGAAATATAAGCTGTTTTGCCAAAGAAAATGAAGAGAAGAAGAAGATGATCTCCAAGGAAGATGAGTACATTTTAAAGACAGTGAATTGCACAAAAAAACTTATTTATTTATTTCCTTCATAGTGAGGAGTAAATGGAATACATAAACAAAAAATAATACAACAATAAAATCGGAAAAATACTTCAACAAATAGAACAAAGCAATACTTTACAATAGGCTTAGAAACATAAGTGAATAAAATATGTAGACATGATGAATAAAATCTAAAATAAAATCTAAAATGTAATTTAACTTTTCAAAAAAGGGAAAAAGGTGTAGATAGAGGCAATGTTTTCAAACTTGGGTAAAAACGTGTAATTTAATCTTAGCTATTTCCAATAAGTTCTTTGATTTTAAATCTCGAAACTAATACAAAGCTGTTAAAACAAATTGGGAAAACTAGTGAAAATTTGCTTGAAAAACCAAGCAAATTGATGAAACTAATAAAATTGATGGAACTAATTCAACATTTCAGCTATATGTCTAATAACCGACCTCTGCAAAACGAGAAAGTAGAATAAAGATAAAATTCAGCTTTTCATAGAAATCTGGGAAATATAAAAATGAAAACCAACAACAAGAGTCCTGTAATCAATAATTTACGCAAGTTATGTTCTTGCTATAGATATTAGATTACATAATTTTGAAAGCACATTAAATTATGTTATAGAGGTGATGCAAGTTAGTAATAATGTTAGGACTCTTTAGTTATGGGTATAATTTATACTTTTCTCATTTTCTTATCTTTAGTTGAATTTAATTGCTATTTTACTTATTGTTTTGATATGCCGAGGACGTCTGTTGCATATATAGCCGAAATATTCAATAAGTTTTCTTCTGTAATTCACTGTCTAAAATTTCCTCATTTCATTGTCTTCTTTATTCTTTGTGTTTTGTCTTGATGATTCATCACATCACTCACCTATCACCAAGTGAAGTTTGGGAGGTAGTAAATAATGAGCATCGAGAAAATTCCCACAGTAGAAAATCTTGAGAATTCTACAAAAGATGTCTACCATATGCTCTTTTAATGTAATTAAATAAAACAAACAAGTTTTTTTTAACTGAAAGTAAGGAGCGATATTAAAACTTCAAACGAACAGAAATTATTCCGTATACGAAAGGGGCTGTCCCCTCCTCAACGCCTCGCTCTTTATGCTTAAGTTAGGCTCTTTCTCACAGCTCTATTTTTTAAAACAATAAAAAAATTTAGCGTAAAGAGTGAGGCGTTGAGGAGGGGACAGTCCCTTTCATATACCGAATAATTTCTTTCGTTTTAAGTTTTAATGTCGCTTCTTACTTTCAGCTAAAAAAAAAATGTTTTTTTATTTAACTTTTGAAGGTTTTTGAATTAATGCAGGTTTTGATTTTGGCTCACCATGCATGAATAATTAAAACAAAATTTGTATATTAATTTTACTGTTTTTTGGTTAAATGGCTCTCTCGAAAGTTATTTAATTTTATTTACGAACGTTTTTATTAGTAATAAATATACGTAACTTACGAATTAACTTACGTAGCGAACTTCGATATTCATATATTTTTAATACGTATATTAGGGGGTTCGCCCCTTAGTCAATGCCTTGTTCTTTACGCTAAAGTTCGAATTTTGTTCCAATTCTTTGAAAATGACCCCTTAATCACAAAGGCCGTTAATTAGAATAAATAGCTCTTATGAAAGTATTAAATAAACTTTAGCGTAAAGAGCGAGGTATTGACTAGGGGGTGAACCCAATCATATACGTAATAATTTTTTGTTCGTTTTAAGTTTTGATGTTGCTCTTTACTTTCAGTTGAAAAACTTGTTTTTTTATATTTAATTTCTGATTGTTTTTTTTTTATAATGCTAGGAAATCCGGCCATGGAAAGATTTTCCCACATAACCCCCGCCCCTTCCCTTCACTACCAGAAAAAAACCTGAAAACATCTGTATACTTTCCAATAACCAATACTATATGTAAACATTTGGTAAGGTTCATAACCTTCAGCCCTCCCCCCGGGCACTTTGGGGTATTAAGTCATCCTAAAAGACATAGTTGTTATATTTTCGACCCTGCTGAACAAAATGGCTATCTCAAAATATGATCGGGTGACTTTGGGAAAAATGAGCGTAGGAGGGGGCCTAGTTGCCCTCCATTTTTTGGTCACTTGGAAAGGGCACTAGAACTTTTAATTTCGGTTCGAATGAGCACTCTCACGATATTCTAGATCCACTGGGTCAATACGATAACCCCTGAAAAAAAATAAAATAAAAAATAAAACACGCATCCGTGATCTTTCTTCTGGCAAAAAATACAAAATTCCACATTTTGAGATAGGAGCTTGAAACCGCAACAGTAGGGTTCTCTGATACACTGAATCTGATGGTGTGATTTTCATGAAGGTTCTACCACTTTTAGGGGGTATTTCCCCCCTTTTTCAAGATTAAAGCAAATTTTCTCAGGTTCTTAACTTTTGGTGGGTACGATTAAATTTGATGAAACTTATATATTTGAAATTAGCATTAAAATCTGATTGTTTTAATGTATCTTTTGGTATCAAAATTCCGTTTTTTAGAGTTTCGGTTACTATTTAGCCAAGTCGTTCCTTACATTTAGTTACCACGAACTGTTTGAAACTCTAAGGAGCCACTCCTTAGGGTTGTTAATTCAAAAAAGTAATTGTCAATCATAATGTGCTGGATGAGCTCGTATAGTATCCGTGAATCGTATATACAGGAATTGCATCTAAGATGAGTCAGACCTAATGTTTGGTTAAAAAAAAAAAAAAAAATAGAGCGAGTATTTTCTTATAGATGGATCTGGTACTTAAAAGGTGAGGTTCTAAGGCTAAAGTTGTGAATTTTTTACATTCCTATTCAGCATTTATGAACAATCTACTCGCAAGGTTTCAAGTCCCATAGGCTACGCAAAAAAAAGATTTATTGCACTTTTCCGAAAAGGATCGGCATGGACTGGGCTGTATCCAAGATTTTTTTTTCGGAGGAGGGGGAGGGTTATCAAAAGAAATATTTTTTTGGGTGGTTCATGTTTATCGTTTTTTTTACCTGTGTTGTTAAGACCACTTAACGACTTGGAAATTATTCTTTAAGTTTTCGGAGGAATAATCTTTTTACCTGTATCTTTTGCGACCAGTTTGCGAGTCAAAGAAGATTTTAAGGGGGATTAAGTCTTTTCCCCCCACCGGTCTATGAAGACCAGTTATAGCTTGTTAGACTATTCATTTTATTTGTTCTGAGAGCACTCTGAGAGTTAACAAGATGAACAAATGATAGGTTTGACTGGAATCCATGCTGTTCCTTCTGTAGGTGGGTGTTCAGTGCTGGTTGGATCCTGTTATGGAGGATAGTTTGCTTGGTATTGAAACAAGGATACCCTGTTTTTTCTCTTTACAATATTGTATTTTTTAGTGTTTTGACAAGAGTTCTTTTCAGGCAATCCTTTGGAGTTTTTTCTGTTCTCTGGATTATCGCAGAGAATATTGTTCACACAGTCATACATCCAGCTTTAGAGCATTTAGTCATTTCACCTAAAATCGGGCCTTCCTCTGGGGAATTCTTGGACTTCGGTTTCTTAGCAACCTTTAGTACCTCCCCCTTAGATGGTAGTCCAATATCAATGGCTAGGCTTAGACATAATACGTCTGGTATATCTGGAGGATCAGTCTGTCAAAACTTTTCTATTTCACAACTTTTCGAGATGCATCACCCAGGCTTCATTCGCTTCGTCGGGATCAATGTAGAGTTGTCCAGTCTCATCGTTGTCAGATCCATCTGTGATTGAGCGTTTTCCAACTATTTTATTGGTGAATATGTATACTGACCGAGATTCTCAATACTAGAAGCTTCTTCAGTCTTCTCAGATTTCTGTTGACGGCTACAATGCTTATCAGCGTGGATAAACATAGTATATCCTGTATTGAGGGCTTAGTTTGCATCAGAGGAAAAAGTTTTGAGAAGCGTTTTCCACTTACCAGCCCTCTTTTCAATGAGATCCTCCGACTTAGTTGACATTCATTGATTTTTGCTTCGATGAGTTTTTTCACTCCAAGGATTTCGTAGGCAACATTGTTGTAAGTTTGTTTGATAGTAGACCAAACTGTCACTGGGTTTTCATCACTCAGTAGAACATGATTATCAAACCTATTGGTAGAGCGAACTGTAACTGGATTCTAGGTCATTCAGTTTTTCGTAATAAATCACAATTGCGTGTACGTCACCACCTGTCTTCGTGTTGTCAGCTTAAATCCGACTTAGGCAGCCATAAGGCAATAGTCGGAGAAGATATCAGTGCCTCTAAAGGAACGCCCATCTCACCGCGACGTCTTCCACTTCTTGTCTATCAGAAAGTGGTCGATGTTTTTTGGCTTTTGTTTTTTGTGCGACCGATGAAATTCCCATGATTGGCCAAAAAAGTAATTGTTAAGACTTCCATTGGATGATAATTTTGGTACTTTGTGAAATTACAAACCCGATTATAAAAGGCCTTAAAAAGGAATTAAACTCTATTGATTTGTTTTTCGTAAAATAAGTTTTTGATGATATTAAATTTCACTTTTACGGCTTTTAAGAATGCATCTATTCATTTTCTACATCCATTCTAAATCCCTGTTTTGGGGTTGTCAGCCTAAATCCGACTTAGGCAGCCATAAGGCAATAGTCAGAGAAGATATCAGCACCTCTAAATGAAAGCCCATCTCACCGCGACGTCTTCCACTTCTTGTCCATCAGAAAGTGGTCGATCTGTTTTGGCTTTTGTTTTTTTGTGCGACCGATGAAATTCCCATGATTGGCCAAAAAAGTAATTGTGAAAACTTGACTTGGATGAAACTTTTGGTACTTTGTAAAATTATAAACCCGATTATTAAAGGCCTTAAATAGAAATTATACTCTATTGATTTGTTCTTCGAAAAGTAAGTTTTTGATGATATTAAATCTAACTTTTACGTCTCTTAAAAATGCATCTATTCATTTTCTAAATCCTTTCTATTTGATGGAAGGATATTCCAGAGATGTACGGAGACTGATTAGGATTATATTATCAAGACAAAAGTAAGTTATTTACCTCATCTGCAAATAAATGAGTCTTGATTTATTAATCAAGAAAGAGAATTAAGGCGGAAACATAAAAGAAAAGTACATTACAAGACCTTATCAAACGAATTATAATAACTGTAATGTTATGCTGCTAAAAATGGTGAGCGATTTGAACGAACCTAAGCCATAATTTATGTATTCCATTGAAAATCAGCTTGCAAATGTAAATGTAAAACTCACTGTTTCTCGAAGAATAATGTTTCATGCTTTAAGCTTTACTTCAGCTTAGATTACATATTTAATGTAAAGTTTACACCGTTCTGACCATCAAGGGAGTGGGGTGTCAAAGGGGTTAAATTAGAGTAAGGGTCGAACGAGTTTATGTCATCATTGTTAAAATGATCCAGGGGGTCCGTCAGACCCATCTCAAGGATGATATTCCCTTCCTTTGTGCGAGGTATGATTCTAATCATGGCTCTGGAAGATGTAAGATAGTTTATATAGCCTGACAATCAAACCTTTCGTGGTAACGAACTGCAAGTAAGGTGTGACTCGTGCTTATAGTAACCGATTCTCTAAAACAAGTAGTCAGGATAACAATATATACACCCAAAAAATTGGTTTTTAGTGGTGGTTTCAAGATGATAAAATTAATTTTGTGTTTAAAGTTACCTACCAAAATGTGTGAGCATAAGAAAGAATGCCTGAAATTGGAAAAGGGGAAAAACACCCTCCCCCCCCAAGGGCAGGTGATCTTAGAAAAATTAAAGAACTCTATTGTATAAACTCTAATCCTATACCTATAAAACGTCAAAATTTGAATTTTTTTTCAAGAAAAAAGATGTGAGATTTTTTGTTCTAACCAATTGTTATTGCAAACCGGGAAAATGCTCATTCTAGCGGATATTACATTTTTAGTGCCTATTTTAAGTAGCAAAAACAATTTTGAAATAGCAAAATGGCGTTTTCTCCCAAATTCTGTGCAAAACGGCAAAATTGGTCCAAAGGGTGTAAAAAATTATCAAAAGATTAAATCTTTCAAAAGCTTTCAAGTTTCAAAGCCAAAAATGCCAACCTGTCGTCACTAAAGATGCACATAGCTAATTGTAAATAAACTTTTAAAATATACTCTTATTTCAGGACTTCAAGTTGCTAATAAATTCACTTTAGGCTTAATACTATCTATAGTAGTGTATAATTGCGCGATTCAAGTTATTCAGGGCTTCAAGTTGCTAATAAATTCACTTGGGCTTAATACTATCTATAGTAGTGTATAATTGCGCAACAGCTATTTTGCAGGGGGCCGGTAGATTTTTGTGTTGGTGGGGGAAGTGTGCTTGAACCTCAAAAAGTTATTATTTATCCTCAAATCTCTTAACTCTTTGCAAGCCTTCAGATGTGTATAGAAGTATATCTGGTGACGGGGGTTGACATTAGCCTCTAATCTCACTTGATTGATTCCAAGGAGAATTCTTGGACTGTACCGTGGTGCGGTGCCGCGGAGTGATAGAGATCCTCTTGTTTCCCACAATTTTTATTCTGTGTAACATAAAGGTTACATTCGCATGCGTACCAGCACAAAAATGGAGAGGTGGGGGGAGGAGGGGGTAATGAGCACTACTAGAAAATTTTCTGGATGGTTAAAACGACAAGTACTGCCAGAAGCTTTGTATTCACCGAGATTTTAATTGGTATATTTTTCATGCTAAACGAGCTGTTGTTCTCGAAATAGTGCTATGAAAAAGTTAAATTTGATTTAAAGAGCCGGTTTTTAAGAGTCAGTAGACTCCTCACATTTAGAGTAATCCTTGGTTTGCTATTAAAACACAAAAAGAAATGAAATTAAAAAAAAACAACAACTTTTTTTTTCAAATTAAAGGAAAGTTGCAACTTTCAACGAACAAAAAGTATTACGTATATGAGGGGAGCTTCTCCCTACTCAACCCCCAATCTTTACATTAAAATGAAATTTTTGTACCAATCATAGGCAGCGCAATAGCGCTGTCTAAGTAAAGAACGATGTTGGCACAATGTATTATTTTTTTTTGTTCCTGTTTCCATACCCGGGCACTTCGTATCGAAGTAGTTGTCGTAGAAACTTCGAAAAGGGCTTATTCGATTGGAAATTGGGGTGGCTAGTGCTCTTTTTAATAGTCGAAAGTGATAGGAGGAAAACTAGCCCCCCCCACGCCTATCATTCCCCCAAACACATCCAATCAAAATTTTGAGATAGCCATTTTGTTCAGTGTAGTTGATTTCGAAATAGAAAATATGCTTTTGAGGAGGACACTCCCCCACAACCCTCAGGGCAAGGGTTTAAAGTTATGCCCTGGGGAAATATAAGAATGATTTTGGCACAATGTATTATTTATTATTTTTTTTCCTTTAGAGCTGGGCACTTCGTATCGAATAAGTTGTCGTAGAAACTTCAAAAATGGCTCATTCAATTGGAAATTGGAGTGGCTTGTGCCCCTTTTAAAAGTCGAAAGTGAATGGATGGCAACTAACGCCCCTTCCACGCCCACTATTTTCTAAAACACATCCAATGAAAATTTTGAGATAGCCATGTTGTTCAGCGTAGTTGATTTCCAGATAGAAGTTATGTTTTGAGGAGGACACTCCCCCACAGCCTTCAGGGCAAGGGTTTTAAGTTATGCCCTGGGGGCATATAAGGTTTTTATAGAAGGCGTTGTCGTAGAAACTTCAGAAAAGGCTCATTCGATTGGAAATTCAAAGGGCTAGTGCCCATTTTAATAGTCGAAAGTGATTGGAGGGCAACTAACCCCACTCTCATGCCCACCTTTTCCCAAAACACATCCAATCAACATTTTGAGATAGCCATTTTATTCAACATAGTTTTAAGTTCTGGAAATTAGGTCTTTGAGGATGGCAAGCCCCCAACAGCCTTCAGGGCAAGGGTTGTAAGTTATGACCTGGGGGTATATAAGGTTTTTATAGAACGTGTTGTCGTAGAAACTTGAAAAAGGGCTCATTCGACTGGAAATTGAAATGGATAGTGCCCTTTTTAATAGTCGAAAGTAATTGGAAGCCAACTAACACTCCTTTTACGCCCACCATTTCCCCAAACACATCCAATCAAAATTTTGAGATAGCCATTTTGTTCCACGCAGTTTAAAGTTCAGGATATTATACATTTGAGCAGGACACTCCCCCCACAGTCTTCAGGGCAAGGGTTATAAGTTATGCTCTGGGGGCATATAAGTTTTTATTGAAGTCTTTGTCGCAGAAACTTCAAAAAGGGGTCATTCGATTGGAAATTCAAAGGTCTAGTGCCCTTTTTAATAGTCGAAAGTGATTGGAGGACAACTAACCCCCCTCTTACGTCCACCTTTTCCCCAAACACAAACAAACAAAATATTTAGATATACATTTTGTTCAGCGTAGTTGATTTCCAGATAGAAATTATTTTTTTGACAATGGAACTCTCCCACAGCGCTCAGGGCAAGGATTGTAAGTTATGCCCTGGGGGCATATAAGGTTTTTATAGAACGCGTTTTCGTAGAAACTTCAAAAAGGGCTCATTCGCTTGGAAATTGAAATAGCTAGTGCCCTTTTTAATAGTCGAAAGTGATTGGAAGGCAAATAACACCCCTTCCACGCCCACCATTTCCCCGAACATATCCAATCAAAATTTTGAGATGAGGGCAAAGATTTGAGGGCAACTAATCCTCCTCTCACGCCGACCTTTTCCCCAAACACATCCAATCCAAAATTTTAAATTGCCATTTTCTTCACGCAGTTTAAAGTTCAGGAAAATATACCTTTGAGCAGGACACTCCCCCCACAGTCTTCAGGGCAAGGGTTATAAGCTGTGTCCTAAGGGCATATAAATTTTTATTGAAATATTTGTCGTAGAAACTTGAAAAAGAGATCTTTCGATTGGAAATTCAAAGGGTTGCTGCCCTTTTTAATGGTCAAACGTTATTTGAGGGCAACTATCCCCCCTCTTACGCCCACCTTTTCCCCGAACACATCCCATCAAAATTTTTAGATAGCCATTTTATTCAACGTAATTGAAAGTTTTGGAAATTAGGTCTTTATGGATGACAACCCCTCCCCTTCCAACCCTCAGGGCAAGGGCTGTAAGTTATGCCCTGGGGACATGTAAGGTTTTTTATAGAAAGTAATGTTGTAAAAACATCAAAAAGGTCTCATTCAATTGGAAATTGACGGGGCTAGTGCCCTTTTAATAGTAGAAAGTGATTGAAGGGCAATTAACCCCCCTCTCACGCCCACCATTTCCCCAAACACATCCAATCAAAATTTTGAGATTTTGAGATATCCATTTTGTGCAACGTAGTCGAAAGCTCTGGAAATTAGGTCTTTTAGGATGATAACCCCCTCAGAGCCCTCAGTTTAAGGGTTATAAGTTGTGCCCTGGGGGCATATAAGGTTTATATATAAAGTTTTTGTAGAAATTTCAAAAAGGGCTCATTTATTTGGAAATTAAAAATTGCCCTTTTTAATAGTCGAAAGTGAGTGGAGAGTAATTGACCCCCCTCTCACGCCCACCATTTCCCCAAACACATTCATTCAAAGTTTAGAGATTCTACGTAGTTGAAAGTTCTGGAAATGTATTTAATTTGCCCTTTACTGAAAAAAATACAATTGAATGTGCATTGTCAGTTTAATATGCAAATACTGGTATTTAGTACTCAAAATGTTAGTTTTATTTGATTTATTAAAGTTATAAAAGTAAGAACATTTATATTTTTTCAGTAAAGTGCAAATTATGTTCAGGCCTTGGGAAGGCATAGGGGTTTTGAGCCCAAATTATGTTAATATCTGCTCGTTTTGAGTTTAACTCGGTTATTTATTGTAATTTCTGTTCGTTTTGGATTTCATTTATTTATCATTGCTGATTTTCAGTAGCTTCGCGCTTCGTAGATTATTTGATTTTATTTTTGCTCATTTTTTTAATGGAGTTCTTTACTTTTCTTTGAAAAACTTATTTTGTGGAAAAAGTTTTTTTTAATTAATTCTTTAAAAGTGACTGCTCAATCACTAGGCTGTTAAACTGGAATGCACTATCAAATTTAATGCACTATCAAACTTTAGCATAAAGAGAGGGGTTGAGGATGGGGCACCCTCTCATGTACAGAATAATTTATATTCTCTTAAGTTTTTATGTTGCTCATTTGGAAAAAACCCGTTTGTTTATTTAATCTAACTAAGCCCGATGGTCTATCTGTTTCCAGTTGATTTTGTTCATATTGTTGGGTCAGTGGAGCGTTTCAGCCTTTGGAAGTCATGATAATGGATATTTATGGCAATATAGCGTAGGTTCCAGGAAGGTTAAAAAGTATAATTTAGCTTGACAATATACAGATAAGGGATTGTCAATCCAAAGAAGAATGACTAATGACAAGAGGTCGAGACAAGACTTATTATCTTTTTATTGATACAGCCCATTAAGGTAAAATGACCAAAGCACAGATTAATGAATGAAAGATGAATTTATAAAAAAAAGATAAATACAATAATAAATCCGCAACATTTGATAATTTTCCAATTTTGTCAAAGTGCAGTACGGGATGAGGTGTATTCAAACATAAATAAACTTATGCTGCGTTATGGTTAAAAGCACCATGCACCATTGTTGAAAACACAAAAAAGAAGAAGCAGAATCTTTAAGAAACTATGTAGCATCGTCACTTTATTATACAAAAAAAAAGTTTTTCCAACTGAAAGTAAGGACCAACATTAAAAATTAAAACGAACAGAAATTATTAAGTATATGAAGGGGGTTGCCCCCTCCTCAACACCTCGCTCTTTATGCTAATGTTTTTTAGTATTTTTAAAATAGCTTTTTATGGTTCTAATTAAACGACCGTTGTGTTTCAAGAGTCATTCTTAAAGAACTGGGACAAAACTCAAACTTTAGCGTAAAGAACGAAGTGTTGAGGGGGGGGGGCAACCCCCTTCATATACGTAATAATTTCTTTTCGTTTAAAGTTTTAATGATGCTCATTACTTTCAGTTGATAAAACTTGTTTTCATTTATTTAATTTATTATAGTTTGCCAGGAAATCTGACCCCACCTCAACGGAGAAATCTCCCTCCCCACGAAAAATTCCTCTAGACAATTCAATCTCGGTGAGAATTTACACCGTATAATTACCCTTAACAACTCCACGCTTGAAATTGAGACGAAAAACAGAAAGCAAAACATTTAAAAAGTATTTTGTATAGGAATTCTGGCAAATTCCCCCAGTGAATAATTTGCCTTGACAAGTTCAACCCTGGAAATTTCCCTCCCCATAGAAAACTCCCCCTTAGAAAAAAACCCAAGAAAAAAATTTGCCCCCCCCCACCCCAACATGTATGCATACTTCTCAATGACAAATACTATGTTTAAATAATGGGAACATTTTATAACTTAAAGATCTTTCCCCTGGGGCTTTGGATGGAAGTGGGGGTTCATATTATATCTAAAGGCATAGTTATTTGGTCAATCAACTATGATGAACAAAATGGCTATCTCAAAATTTTATCAAACAATTTTGGGGAAAATGGGGCGTGGGATGGGGCTTGTTACCCTCCAATATTTTTGATCACTCAAAAAGGGCACAAGAAATTTTAATCTCCGTTCAAATGAGCCCTCTTAAGATGTTCTATGACCAACGGGCAAATACGATCACCCCACAAAGAAAAAAAAACAAAAAAAAAACACGCATCCGTGATCTTTTTTCTGGAAAAAAATAAAAAATTCCACATTTTTGCAGATAAGACCTTGAAACCTCTGCATTAGGGTTCTATGATACATTGAACCTGATGGTGTGATTTTTATTTAGATTTTATGACTTTTAGGGGTGTCTCCATAATTTTCAAAAATCACGCAAATTTTTCTCAGGCTTGTACCCTTTGATAGGTGAAACTAAACTTAATGAAATTCAGATATTTGAAATCAGCATAATAATCCAAATTTTTTTATGTAGCCTATATATGGGTATCTAAGTTCCGTTTTTTAGAGTTTCGGTTACTATTCAGCCGGGTCGCTCCTTACTTACATTTCGTTATCACAAACTGCTTGACACATTGATCTATGACCACAGTACAGGTGTTTATAAACTAATTGAAAAATTCAGTTTAGAAATTTTTGCAAAGACAAGTAAAGACCCATAATAAATCTTCAAACGAGCCGAAGTAAACCTGTACAAGCGTCAAACATGAAACAAACATAACTTACTAATAATAAACAAATGAAATCAAAAACGTACAGAAGTAAAGTAAATAATCACACTAAACATAAACGCAATAGTACTGCTATAAATGCAGCCTAAAAGAAAGATGAATTAAAATAGATAGTCAAATCAGGTTTAAATGAAACATATCAAACAGTTCATGGTAAAGAACTGCCAGTAAAGAGCGACCCGACTCAATAGTAACCAAACCTCTAAAAAAAATTTTTATACCGATAGATATATCAAAAGAATTGGCTTATTATGATGATTCAAATATATAATTTTCATTAAGTTTAGTGTTACAAATTAAAAGTTACGAGCCTGAGAAAATTGGCCTGGTTTTCCAATAAACTGGAAGAAAACATCTCCTAAAATTCGAAATATCTTAATCAAAACCACACCATCAGATTTCACATAGCAGAAAACCTTAGTTCAGAGGTTTCAACCTCCTATCTGCAAAAATGCGGAATTTTCTATTTCTTGCCAGAAGAAAGATCATGGATGCCTGTTCATTTGTTTTGGTTTTGTTGTTGTTTTTTTCCAAGGGCGATCGTATCGTCCCTGTGGTCCGAGAATATCAAGAGAGGGCTCACTCGAACGGAAATTAAAAGTCCTAGTACCCTTATTAAATGACCAAAAAGATTGCAAGGCAACTAAGCCCCTCCCCCAACCCTTTTTCCCGAAATCGTCCAACCAAAATTTTAAGATATCCATTTTTTTATCATAGTTGAAAGGCCCAATAACTCTAACTTTGGATATAGCATGACCCCTCCCCCCACAACCACAGGGGAAAGATCCTTAATTTATACAATTTGCCCATTGTTTACGCATAGTATTTGTTATTGGTAAGTATACATACATTTTCAGGGGGGGCACATTTTCTGCTGAGGTTTTTTTCCAAGGGGGAATATTCCATGAAGAGGGATTTTTCCAGGGGATGAACTTGTCAAGGGAATTTTTACACTGGGAGAATTTGCCTGAATAACTATAATTTTTTTTTTTTATGTCTTGCTTTCTCTTTTCTGTCGCAATTTTACGCGTGGAGCTGTTAAGGGTAATTGTCCGGGATGAATTTTCACCGGGATTGAATTGTTTAGAGGATATTTCCGCGGGGAGGAGGATTTTTCCTTGGAAGTGGGCAAGATTTCCTTGTATTATCTAAAAACGATCAGAAATTAAATAAGATCGGAAACAAATTTATACGAATTTAGATAAAGACTACGAAATGCATTGAAGATGCCGTCGAATCAAAATGAAAAGTACACCATTGGGATCACCATGGTCCAAACCTCAACACAGAAGAATTACGTTCCCCACCTTGAAAAACAAGGGAATTCCTTTTTATGCCTGAGAGACACTGTGGTTTTGTTTTCTTCACTTTTATTGGGTCACTGGAAAATCATGAAGATCTGATTCAGGGCTTGTTTGAAAGTCTTTATTTATATGAATATGCTTTTTATAAATTTGGCCTTACAAAGTCATGATAAACCGCTATGTGGCATCAAAAAAATACTTTTGATGCCATTTCTAGAGTTAGAAGACTGGGAAGCCGTTTCGGAAGCAAGACAATATTTTGCCAAAATCTGGAACTTAAGGCCTAAAATGCTTTCTCTCGTGTACTAACCCTCCCAGCCCCTTTAGTAAGTTTTCTAAATTGTTTGCTGAGTAGCATATCTAAAAGACTGCTTCAGTATCGTAGAAATAAACTTAATGGTATCGTAAAGTGCCATATGTGGCACCAAAATGGTACTTTCTTGGTGCCATTTTAGTATGTGAGAGACTGGGAAGCATGGAAAGGGTGCCAGTATAATATCCCTGTTCAAAAATCTTTAAAAGGTGGTTTTCAACCCCATCTTTTCTATGCTCCTTATCCTAGCCCCCTTAATAAGTATATTCAAAATTAAATTCTAAAAAAAAACCGCCTAATGAAAAAAGTTCTTTAGGTTTGATTTTGGAATAACAACCGAAAATTATGCTTATCTTAACACTAAAAGCTAACTACGGAAACTAGTTATCGGAACTTTAAAAATTGAGCTTGAAACGCCGATGAGTCTCTTTTTCTTCAGTTTTTCCAGCCTCGGCGGGTTACTGGGACATCATAGGAGTGTCAAAATGTGTAACCAATCAAAATTTTTGCAATTAAGGGTTTTTAATCCATGCCGTCAAGGCGTGCATTAATTGATCACTGGTTTTAAAATCGCATACAAGCCGCTCATTTGGGGGCTGTGGGGGGGGGGGGGTGGCTTCACTATTCTTCATAACAATATGATTTCAATAATCAGTTCTCCACGAAACAAAAATATTGAAAGTGAAAGTATACTTTCTCATGAGAAGTTCAAGATTCTTTGCACCATCGCAGCAATGTACCATATATATAAATATATATATATATATATATATATATATATATATATATATATATATATACACACACACACACACACATACACACACACACACATACACACACATATATATATATATATATATATATATATATATATATATATATATATATATATATATATATATATATATATATATATATATAGTGAGTGATAGATAGATAGATAGATAGTGTGATAGATAGTGATAGATAGTGATAGATAGTGATAGATAGTGATAGATAGTGATAGATAGATAGATAGATAGATAGTGTGATAGTAGATAGTAGATAGTAGATAGATAGATAGATAGATAGATAGATAGATAGATAGATAGATAGATAGATAGATAGATAGATAGATAGATGATAGATATATATATATATATATATATATATATATATATATATATATATATATATATATATATATATATATATATATATATATATATATATATATATATATATATATATATATATATATATATATATATATATATATATATATATATATATATATATATATATATATATATAGTTCATTGGAAAAGTTAGAAATATTAAATTTTATAGATAGTGGCTTTAGGGTTCTCATTTTCATATACACTTAATTTCATTGCATAATTTCCGTCAAGATTTCTACATTCTTACATTTTTACATTTTTACTTTTTTTTACATTCTCGTATAACAACGTTTTGAGAATGATAATCATCCGCAAAAAAAACTCCTCCAAATATTATTAGTAGAGGAGGCTGAAATGTCAAAAATGAATTATAGAATCATAATATCTGTGGTTTTGAAGGTTAGTTCTTCGAACAAATCTTTTTCATAAGGATGTTCCCTATGGTCACCAGCAGGAGGACCGAGGGGTTGCCCCCGGGAAACAAGAAGTTATTAAACAATGTATTTATGCAGAAAAAATGAGAAATATCTCCCTTCTATTTCGGCGAAAACAAATTTTCTGGCAGCGCTTCCCACCTTCCCATTTCTCCACCTAGTAAGTATAGGAATAATGTCTTCTATGTTATCAGGAAGCCCCATTGTTTTATAATAAGAGGATCACTACCACCCCGCATCACTCATATTACAGGCAAAATCCAAAGGTATTTCCATGAGTCAAAGGTATTAAAGATTAAATTCATACTCATACCCCTGAATTTGGAAGAGAGTTTGGTAATATGGGTATAAAAAGCACTTTTTTTAGGTAAAAAAGCACTCATCCGACCAAAACAAATATTCACTGACCTTCCTTTGTAATGGCTAAAACCTGACAATGTACCGCTGTACATAATCTCATATATTTCAAATGAATCACCTGAATTAAATGAAGCTTTAAAACCAATCAAACAGTTCGTGGTAACGAACTGTAAGTAAGGAGCGGCCCGGCTCAATGGTAACCGAAACTCTAAAAAACGGAACTTTGATACCAATAGATACATCAAAAGAATCAAACTTTAATTCTGATTTCAAATATATAAGTTTCATCAAGTTTAACTTTACCCATCAAAAGCTACGCACCTGAGAAAATTTGGCTGATTTTCGAAAAAAGGGGAGAAGACCCCTTAAAAGTTATAGAAACTTAATGAAAGTCACACCATCATATTCAGCATATCAGAAAACCGTACTATAGAGGTTTCAAGCCCCTATCTACAAAAATGTGGAATTTTCCATTTTTTGCCAGAAGAAAGATCACGGGTGCGTGTTTATTTGTTTGTTTTTTTTTTTTTGTTTTTTTTTCCAGGGGTAATCGTATTGACCCAGTGGTCCTAGAATATCTTAAGAGGGCTTATTCGAACGGAAATTAAAAGTTCTAGTGCCCTTTTTAAGTGACCAAAAAAACGGAGGGCAACTAGGCCCCCTCCCACGCTCATATTTTTCTCAAAGTCACCCAATTAAAATTTTGAGATAGCCATTTTGTTCAGCATAGTCGAAAATCTAATAAACATGTCTTTTAGGATGACTTAATCCCCCACAGTTCCTAGGGGAAGGGCTGCAAGTTATGAACTTTGCCCATTGCTTAAATATTGTATTGGTTATTGAGAAGTATACAGACATTTTCAGGAAGGATTTTTTTCTGGTGGGGGGGCTGAAGGAGGGGGTTAATCGGGAGAAACTTTCCGTGGAGGATGTTTCTTGGGGGTAAGGGATATTTCTATGAAGGGGGCGCCGGATTTCCAAGCATTATTTAAAAAACGATCAGAAATTAAATTTAAAAAAAACAACTTTTTTCAACTGAAAGTAAGAAGCAACATTAGAACTTAAAACGAATAGAAATTATTGTGTATATGAGGGGGTTCTCTATCAAGTCAATACCTCGCTCTTTACGCTACAGTTTTTTTTAGTGCTTTCAAAAGAGCTATCTATTCTAATTAAACGGCCTTTGTGATTCAGGGGTTTGTGAATTAAAGATTTTTTTAACTTTTAACAAAGAGCGTGGTATTGACTAAGGGGAGAACCCCCTCATATACGTAATAACATATACGTAATAAAAAAAAACAATAAAAAAACAAGCGATACGGCTCAATAGTAATCGAAACTTTTAAAAACGGAATTTTGATGTCAATAAATGTATCAAAAGAATGGGCTTATAATGCTGATTTTAAATATATAAATTTTTATTAAGTTTATTGTTACTCATCAAAGGCTACGAGCCTGAGAAAATTTACCTGATTTTGGAAAGAGGGGGGAAACATCCCCTACAAGTCAAAGAATTTTAATGAAAATCACACCGTCAGATTGAGCGTATCAGAAAACCCTATTACACAGGTTTCAAGCTCATATCTGCAAAAACCTGCAACTTGGTATATTTTGCCAGAAGAAAAATATACGAAGTTCGTTACGCAATTTAATTTGTAAATTGCGTCAGTACAAGATTTATAGACAGCTATTTAGAAAAAGAAAAGTAAAATTTTTATGCAAATTTCGTTTACTTATTCAATGACGGCGAGCCAAAATCAAAGCTGGATTATCCAAAAAACGATCCTAAATTAATTAAAAAAAAAGTTTTTAAACTGAAAGTAAGGAGCGACATTAAAACTTAAAACGAACAGAAATTATTCCGTATATGAAAGGGACTGTCCCCTCCTCAACGCCTCGCTCTTTACGCAAAAGTTTGACTCTGTCTAACAACTTTATTTTTTAAAACAATAAAAAACTTTAGCGTAAAGAGCGAAGCGTTGAGGAGGGGACAGCCCCTTTCATATACGGAATCATTTATATTCGTTTTAAGTTTTAATTTCGCTCCTTACTTTCAGTTTAAAAAACTTATTTTTTTATTTAATCTCTATAATAACCGTTTATTTGGCATGAACTACATGTATTTTGAGGACCAAATGCGCCACCGTGCGGCATTGCTGCATCTAAAAATGAAAAACTCAATATATGGTTTACCGATAATTCCAAATCAACTGGTTATCTCAGAAGCTTCACTTCGCGGTGTTGTGGCACCCTTTGGGCTAAAATGTTTGTTTTGCGCCACAAAATGGTAGAAACGCCATTCTGCTGTGACGCAACTTTTTGTTACTTTCAATTTGTTTTCTAATAAGCTTTCTCGCGAAATCCTAAGAACATTGGCTCGTTGAGGTAACTCCCGGGAAAAAAACCATCTTACATATGAACAAGCATCAGGGATATCTTTCTTTGGAAAAAAAATTACAAAAATCACATTTTGTAGATATGGGCTCAAAACCTATTTAATAGAATTTTTCTAATATGCTGACTTTGAAGGTGTAATTTTCATCAGGATAGCTCATTTTTTGTAAGGTTGTTTTTCCCTTTTTTCGAAATCAGGCAAATATTCTCAGGCTTGTAATTTTCAGTAGGTAGCTTTAAACTTGCTGAATTGTATATATCTGGAATCATCATACTAGTTTTTCATGGAATATGAAAAACTAGGATTTTAGTGTAATCTGAGGTGGCATAAGTTTTTATAGAATTAAAATTAGATGCTAAAATGTATTTATTTCACGGCTAGAGAAAATTGATGAGTGCCTTATAAATTTGTCTGTTATTTTTTACAGGTTATTTAATGACTTTTCTACTCCTAATCCTGTTTTTTGTATCATTTTGGGTTTTCAGTAAAGTGATAGTTTTTCAGAATTCTACAAACATAGTGAAGTACCACGAGCCATTTTTTTTTTTTGCGCAATTGTGGTGGTTAAACTGCGAAGCATCAATTTTTGTTTGTTTTGAGTTTCATCCTGGATCTTTAATTTCATCAGAAAAACTTTGTTTGGGTGGTGTTATAAGCTTCAGAGGGGGATAAGTTGATTGGAAATAAGAAATTGTAGTGCCCTTTTTAAGAGTCAAAAGTCACCTAAAGGCAACCAGTCCCCTCTCTTACGTCCTTTTTTCCCAAATACTTTCGATCAAATTTTGAGATAGCCATTTTTTTAAAATAGTCCAAAGGTCAAATAACTATACCTCCGGGTTAGATAAAACCCCTAAAGTTCAAAATATTTCAAACCTCAAATAACTTTATCTTCTGGGTTGAAAACCCTCCCTATTCAAAGGGGGCAAGGGCCGTAAGTTATGAAAGTTGTCCATTATTAACATATAATTTTATTTAGTAAGATCCCCATGATTACTACTATGAGAGCCCTATCTCTTTTCCTTCGAGAGCCCTATGATGCCACAAAACCCCTGCAAAGATTCCCACCCCTGGAAAGAGTCTGACCTCTGATTAAATTCCTATGAGAGCCCTGGCAATATTCCCACCCCAGGCAAGATTGCTATGAGAGGCCTGGCAAGATTACCAGTTTCCCACCCCTGGCAAGACTCCCACGAAAGCCCTGTTTCTAGGCAATATGTCTGCCGCAGCCCTGTGAGGTCAAGGCACAAGTAGGAAAAATAGCATTAAATTTCTAGGACATGCCCTCTGACGTCACGGTACACCCCTTTTCCGAGCATACCATGTTTCTAGGCACTTGTACATGTCCAAACATCCGGTGTTGTAGAAGCCAAATTCTTTTTCCTCCTATACATTCCCAAACATGCCTCCCAGATAGCAAGACTCCCCCACATTTCTTTCCTACTAAAAGCCTTAGAGGGCTTTTTCTTCAAAGATCCGTGTGTGTTCTGGAAACGCTATAAATATCCTCGGTATGGACAATTTCTCATCAGTCTTATATAACCTGTTTAAGACGTCAAAGGTATCTGAAATAATGGATAATTCCTACAATGAAGTAAGTGCCTTTCTCTATTAGGATATTTCATCTCTCCGAGTTTTGGCTAACCGAAAGCGAGCTTCTATACCCTCCCCCCCCCCAAAAAAAAACCTTTCACTTTGCAGTGCTTATACTCGTTTTAAAGCATAAAATAGGCTCTTTTCACTGTGTAAAAATCCTACCCCATTCGTTCATTACCATTTAATCCATTTAATAGAAGTTATTCCCTTTTCACTCAAAATATTGCTTTTCTCCCCTAAAGTTTAGAGAGGCTAGTTAAAACCTTAGCATTAATCAAATGTTTCAAAATCTTTCGCACTTTGTCTAAACTAACAAAAAGAAATGTGAATAAGGCTGCTATTCCTGCAACCCTCTCAATGGAGTGTCTTGTAAACAATTACCTTCGGAAAGGAATCCCGTGAATTATAGCAAATGGATAATGAACCATTTACATAATTCTAGGTTTTCTAAAAGAGGTCTTATTCTCCGTAAAATTAATGCATAAGAGGCATTTTTAGATAATATTTTAGGCATGGAAATTGCGCATGAGGAGAGAGTCTGACGGCGAAATACAGAGCATAATAAAAACACTTATTTCCATCTTGAATATAGACAAAAAGTCTAGTTTTTTATAAATTTTTATATGATCTAAATTGTTATCTGGATTTCAAATTACTGGCCTGGATTTGATACACCTTTTGACCCCAGAAGAATAATGCTAGATTCTTAAGCTTTAAATAGAGCTCTCTTGCTTTTAAATGCTTTGCCTCTCTTGGCATGTATTTAAAAATTTCTAAATGGTAAAATTAGGAACATTTATTTCTATCCTAAAGCTAAAGACAACTTATTGACGGGTTTATTTCTCGCAGGGCGTGTATTAATTCATTTGGTTTTCTAAACGGTAAAAATAGGAACATTTATTTCTATTCTATGGCTATTAACTGTCGAGTGTATTTCTCACAATTAGTATAATAAAAAATGTTTCATTTCTAAACCTAGCTTATTCCACGCAAATTTTACTTTATTGCTTTCTTTAAAGGGGGGCTATTTATCCACTCCTCTGACAGTAAATACCATATTTTTAAAAGCTGGACAATGTTATAAAATTAATAACATGACAAAAGGATTCTATTTTCTATAACTATTGTAGGGCGTTTCTAGAAGGGGGTACTAATTTATAGCATATTGTTTTTCTAAGAACCCTGATCTCTACTAAATTTTATTTTTTAGAATTTTCCCACCCTTTCACCCCTAAGACAAAGGGCAAGAACCAATGCAATGACCCCTATGAGGGTATCGGCCATCAAATATTCTCCCCCTTCCAGACCAGCGCTGCATTCACAAACCGCAGCCCAATCTGCACGAGACCATGGCGCCCCTACACAATGCCGTGACGCTGCTCCCACCCAGTAAGTTGCACAGCCCGCAAGGTCATCTTTGCACCCTCATGACGCCCCAGGGTCTTCAAGAGGCGTAAATCCTACGCAGCCCCTCACTCACAATCTTACGACGCCTACCCCTTCCAGACAGCCCCTAAGCCAACCCCCAATGCAAGCCTCTGTGTAGCCTACGCCGGCTCTCGTCCAGCGACTTACAGTCCCATCTGTCCAAGAGCATTACATCGCTGCCCCGGCTGCACCAGTCCCGGATGTGCAAGCCTACCGAGCATTAGTGCTGCCAGGGCCGTCCAGCCCCCAAGACCGAGTGTTGACAGAATCTGAATAGGTGAGTATTTTATTCAACCTAATAATGCTATATTCTACCTCTCAGGGAGCTTTTTACTCTTTCATTTTGTCTTTTCACTATTTTTTCTATGTCTCAAGACCAGGTTATAAAAATATCTAAATAAGCTTGTTTTCCTCTTTTTCACCCTTTTAAGTGGCTACATTTGCCTTTTCAGCTTATTTAGCCCTTAGTTTTAAAGACTCTGCTCCCTCGGAAATAAGTAAGATAAGACTGCTCTTCAACCTAATAAAGCTAATCTTTTTCACTATTTTCTTATCACCTTAAATTCTCTGCCAACCAAAGCCATTTTCCCACATCTTTCAGGCCTTGAATGGAGTTTTCTTTTTTTTTAAGTGTCTACCTTTGACTTTTGAGGTTCCATACCCATTCCCTTCTAAACAGGGCTGTTTTTCAACCTAATAAGACTATTCTTTACCTTTAGAGACATTCAAAGGTTTTTTCTGTCTTTTTTCGCTACTTTTGTTTTTTCAGGTTCCATACCCCATCCCCCCACTCTTAATATTGAAGACCATCATCACACCAAGAGATAATGACATTTATTAAAATTTTTAGCCTACAAAAGTCATTTTCTTCCAATCTAATAATGTTACCTTTTCGCTTTTTATTCCATGCGGTCGGAATACTGAAGGCAAATGTTATATGCTATTACACCTCAAAGGAAATAGCTAGGAAGGTTTCCTAATTGTAGACTAGAAATCAGAGGACCCCTCCCTCCCTGGAGGAAATGGGGGCATTTATGTTCATGAAATAGCTAAGAACATGACTCAAAGAGTTTAGGGGAGATACGATCCCCCCTTCTGTTAGCTATATTTATACATAAATATTTCCTTTTTCTAGGCCGAGATTGATCAATTAATTGCTCATTTCATTGGTGAAGGAGTTGGAGCAGTCGAGGAAGCCTCCGATGAATGGCTGGCATGGGCCGAGTATCTGCCTGCCAAATGGGCAGAGCCAAATCCCCCCTCGGTAAGTTTTGCAAGACTCTTTAAAACATAATCTTTTAAATTCTTAATTGCTAGTAAGGAGGTCCAAGCTTTCAATACAACTAAATAGGGTCTTTTAGAGTCTTGTAACATTTATTAGCAGTAGTGTTGCCCAAAGTGGTCCTTTGTATACATGATTAGTCGTAGGGGGTCGATGAGTTCAAGGGGGCATGGTACACTTTCATAATACAATGATGTGTTCCAACGAGTAGTACATGTTATATGATTTAAAGGGCCTCATAGTACCCATAATACAACAATGTATTTTAACGAATAGTGAGGGTCTAAGAGTTCAAGGGGTCATGGTATACATAACACAATAATGCATTCCATAATCATTTTCTCTTTTTCATAGGGCCAACATGTTCTAATAAGCTAATATGCTCTTATTGTTTTTCTAGGTTCATGCATCGTCTTCTTAAGGAATCTACAAACTCTATGATGATATCACTTATAGACATGGAACAGGTTCCGGAAAGTAGTGAACACGAAGGGGGTTTAAGTGAGGAGGCGAGTCCGGCTAGTGTGGCTCCCACTAAGTTTAATTTTGTGCAGGGTCTCGGCCTTGATATAGAATATGAATGGGTTGAATATCAGTTACCATAGTGAGGTCGAGACATTACCCGCAAAGGGCCATCAATTAGGGGAGCAAAGTGGAGCTGGCTCGCCTCCAGTATTTCCACAATTATATTTATTTGACACTGTTTTGCGTAACATTTACTTGTATAGGGCTGAGTTTGGTGATCCATTCAATTCCCTATCAAGTGGTAGTATTTACACGGATCCTATAGACACCACACGCTTCTATGTCTGCATGATTCGGGCACTTCTCGAAAACCATATGCGGGAGGTGGGATGACGGGACTCTATAAAAGCATCCATCACGTTTAAAATAGAAAATTTTAATGTAAATTTGGGTGTTTTGCATCAGTACCATATACAGACAAAGATGCAAATGTTGCACCCAGACTTGCATAATTTTAAGGGTGTGTTATTGGATTAGGTGGGTGAAATTTTTAATATAATGGAGGGATACAATGAGAACGGGAGTGGGTTAGTAGTTTTATCTATAGAAAAAAAATAGACTTAAATATAACTAAATTTAAAAAGGAATTTGTTTTAAGAGGTTTGAGAGGGAAGAAAAACTTTAAAAAATATAATGCAAATTTAAAAATTACTAACGGTTACAACACTTCTCTTTCGACACGGGCTTGATATGTTTCAAATATACCGTCCTTGTGGCGGGACATAAACCCTTGAAGATGAATGGCATTAGTAAGACAATGTCGGACGATTCGGCAGTAAATGGTCGGAGGGGAAGGGGCGGAGTTTCCGAAAGTAGATTTTAACTGTTTAAAAAGGCAATATCCAGTTGCACTCAAGGGGCTTGACAATCTTGAATTGGCAAACGAGCATTTAAAAGCTGGGGTTACAGTTTTACAAAATTTGATGAAGAGTATGAAGAAGGGGAACTAGGTGATAAAAAGGGGGTAGTCTATTCTGTAACGGCCCCGTCCACTGAATCAGTGAAACACTGGGTATGGCTCCTCTACGAGCCTGCCAAAGATCCTCAATAAACTGGACATTACTTTCCGTAGCAGGGTTTTAAATGAGGGTAAGAAGGCGCGAAGGGGTACTTGCTATTACTACCAAATGTGTCTTTCAAGATTCCTTACAGAATTAAAATTAAATAATCATTTTTTATCCTGCAAGCGTCATGAGTACCAGTTTGTGGAAAAGGTTTCAGGGGACAATGCCACCTTGCGGTTGAAAAAATTCAGAACATGCTCATGCAGAGCAACAAGATGTCATTGGACAATGAAGCTGCGCTCACTGATGTGTCGGATCCGTTAAATTTGAATCGTGTGAAAAAACTTGAAGCCATTGCGATCTCTTTTGTGCATTTCTCTAAGAGACTCAAGTGATACCATGCAATTGGTAAATTTTGTTGAGTCGTTGGGTAGCGAGGATTGTGTTGGCACAGCTATGGTTGCTTTTCTTAAAACAGCAAATTCGGCTATTTCACCACTGCACCATAAACACTATCCAAAAGACGAGTTGGATACTAAGAATCTAGACAATTGTTGGGTTTGTAAAAATAAAATTAAATAAGGGTATGTGAAAGCACTTGATCATGATCATTTATGGATAGAAATTTCATCTAGGAGAACTAACTTTTGGGGGGTTGCACATAAATCTTGGGATGTAAATATTTGACAGCAATAATTTTTAGCGGTTTACGTGCACAATACCAACTACGGTTTGAAATTCATATTACCAGCGTTTGCATGACAGTAGAAAGGTAACGATGTAGATGGTGCATGGGTAGATGGTTCTCTTTCATATAACTTCATAACAAAATCATCTGAAAAGTTACTAGTCTTATAATTTAAATGGCAAGCAATTGATAATGGTAAAGTATACTTGAATAAAATCCGTTTTCTAGATTCCTTTAGTTTCTTCTGTAATTTATTAAGTCAACTCATTCAAGAACAGAAAAACGAAAATTTTTATAGTTTCCCGCTCCTCAAACAGCGCTTTCCAGATGAGGAACTGTATGATTTATTAACGTGTTAGGGCATATACCTGAACGAGTACTACAGCTTCGCCTCAAAGCTAAATGAGGAAAAATTACCGCCCATCGCAGAGTTTTATGATTCACTTCACGGTCGTCAATGCACCAGTGTGGATTATGAATTTGCCAAGAGGAATTTGGCAAAGGGAGGGTGTAAAAATGGGTAGGACTATTTTAAAATGTACTTGGCAAGGGATTTTTTGCCGTTGTTGGATATTTTTTGTAAAAACATGGACAAATTCAGGAAAACTTTGGATTGAATTTGGGTTATTATTTTTCCACTCCTAATCTGGTGATGGATTTAATTCTTAAAATCAGTAATACTGAAATAGGGTTGATCGCCGAAGTGGATCAGCACCTATTTGTAGAGAGATGCATGAGGGGAGTTTATATTTTCCATGGGGATCGTATCCTTGAAACCGATCCGAGTGGACAACGCATCGGTGAAAAGTTGAACGAGGTTTTCTTGAATAATAATTCCCTTTATCCTTCGGCAATATTTCACTTTTAATTGCCGTGTGGGAATTACCTATGGCTTGACAATCCATCAGCTTCAGATTTTCCCAATATTTAGACTGTTGAGGAAAATGGACCACAAGGATGGGTTTTCGGAATTGACAGTGAAATAACTCTGGAACATCATTACTCGGTACAAGACTTTGTTTTCCCCTGCATAAATAGGCCGGTGCCTAGGAATTCTTGGAGTCCCTACAGTCCATAATTAGTAGAGAATAAAGTTATGTATTAAGCACCTTCAAAATAAAAGCTTATTGCCAACCTTGAGCCAAAATTCCTTTTGTACACCACGTTCTTTTGCGGTAGATGCTAGCCAATGGTTTTAATATAAAACAGAATCATAGAGCTCTCCAGGTTGAACAGAAACCTTATATGAAGAAGTTTGTTGACATTTTTGTCAACAAACGGCCTCAGGCGAAAACATAGGTCGAAAAAGAAACCTTTAAACTCATTTTGAGTTTGGCCTTTGGTAAAATGTGTGAGAGTGTGCGTAACAGGAGTCGTTGTTACGTTTTAACCGACCCAAAAAAATGTGCGCGAATCATTGCCCATCATGTGCCCGGATCCACACTTCACATCATTCACGATCTTAGATTCAAATATGTTCCTTACATCTGGAAAATTGAGAGTACTTTAGCTTTCGGATGGGTTATACAAACTGGTATGAGTCCCTCTATCCGGAGTTGGTGAAACGCCATGCCCCAAATCAGTTGCTTAAAGTAAAATCAGAGACGAGGGAGCGACTTGGTATCGCATGGCGTATTTCCTGGTCCGAAGGTGTACTGCGTGGAAACGAACAATGAGACTACCATAGACGTCTGCAAGGGGGTGCCCTCTCAATATGTAAAAGTAAAATTTCAACATGAGTGTTTATAGGAACCTGTACAGAAAATAATTTAGTTCCAAGAGCGAGTGTCATGGCCATTCACTCTTTAAAATTTAAGAACTATACATTTCGGGTAGAAAAATACCATGTCCACCATATGAGACGAAGTCTGTACTCGAGGGTGGTGAGAAGGTACTACCATATGGCCACTATCTTACTTCATATCGAGTTGAATGTGTAAATTATAGAAAGCGACTCGGTCTGGAGAAAGTTCTATAGTTGAGAGAGGGGAGGAGGGCCGTTTTGTTCGCCGCCAACTCAGTACTGCCTTTGTTATCTAGTCATTTAGATTTATAGGTTTTTCTGTTAGGCAAAGTGGTAATTTTGAAGTGTTTATTAAGTGCATATTTATTTATTTTAACTTGCCACTGCCGCCGCTGGTATTGGCCCAGCCGGCGTTTTCACTGGCCTGTCCCGGGTTCTGGCCCGGCCGCCGTGTTCCCAATGTCTATTTAAATGTTCAAGTGCTTATTTTTTGTTGCTGTTGTATTTATATATTTTTGTGAATTAAAAAAACCATGTATATTCTGTTTCCTTTGCGTATTTATTCAACAGATTGAGGTTAGGTTTGGTTAGTTGCATATTGACATTAGAGGAGTATGTATCAATTTAAAACACCATTCAAATCTTTTCTTTGCGGACCGTCCATGTCCAGTGAAACCACACTTTTAACGAAAATAATTCAAAATCGTGATCAAATGTTTTTAGAGAATCCGAAAAATATATTTTATGTCTATAGTGCATGGCAAGAATCTTGTGACAAAATAAAGAAGATTGATCCAAGTATAAAATTCATACAATGAATTGATGTGTTGACTAGCATTGGCCTAGACACGTGGTTGATTATTGACGATTTAGGTGAATCAATTGAAGAACGGTCGCAGGAAATATTACAATTATTCACGGTCTGGTCCCATCACGAAAAAATGTCTGTAATTACTTTGCTCCATAATCTTTTTCATCAGAATAAATGTATGAGAACACTTGCTTTAGATTGTACCTACTATATAATCTATAGAGTTGTTCGTGATTCAAGTTCTGCTATAACTCTAAACAAACATATCTACCCTGGCGAACCCAAATTTTAACTTTCAGCGTACAATCAAACTACTAACAAACCCTATGGTTACATATTATTGGACCTGAATATAAACACGCCCAAAGAGTTGCGTGTTCACTGATATTTTCGGTAATTAAATTACTGTATATCTACAGGTGAATAGTAAAAAAGGTCATTAATTTTTATCATGACATTGAAGAAGCTACATGAACACCGGCATTTATTTTCCGTGATAGCCAATTCAAAACCACGCTTAGGAAAGCAATACTCAATAATGGCGTTGACAAGGAATTTTTTAATCTCTTGTTGAAACTTTGTTTAAATTTAACGGAAGGTAATGCTCAACTGTCAGATGGTGTTAGACAGCAAACAGAGCAACATCGATCACTTTTAAGTGCTCTACCTTGCAAAAAGCAATTGCAATTGTAAAATTGCAAATTGTAAGAGAAAACGTCTTGTTCAAGCGGGTGGTAATTTATTTTCTGTGTTACTACCGATAACCACTGGTCTTGAGTATTGATGATTGATGAAGAATGAATTTGTTATTATTTTAATTTTTTATTTATTTATTATTATTTTTAATTTGATTTTTTTTCATTTTTTTTATTTTTATTTATATATTATTATTTTTGTGTATTATCATTTTGATTACATTCTCTATTCTCTAGAAATGGCAAAACCCAATAAATTGACGTCATTCGAAATTGCTCTTTCACCCAAAGAGCACTTTAAAGATAATCTTGATGAATTTATTAACAATGAAACAATTGCCGATGATGAAAAATTGATTCTACTTCAAAATGCTCTTCGCCGTGTCAACAAACATAAACCTTATCGCGACAAACCGCTCAAAGTCAATGTAATTGATCAACCCTCTGAAAATAGTGAAACACCAAAAAAAGATGATTTACTAACAAGTGTTGTACACCTGTTGCCTCCATCCTATCTTAAACAAAGTAAAAGACTTGAAAAAAGACTTGAGACTTGAAAGACTTGACGTATCTCGCTGAAAATGGACAAATTGACGAGAAAAAGGATAAAGATATAATCCAGGGCAAGCCCTACAATTTAATTGATTTGTTATCAGACCTGATTGCAAATCGTAAGAGATTCGATTCCATAGATATTCATTTATATAATTTTTAAAGTCGTCAAATTTTCCTAAAAGTCTGATTAGCAATAAGCAAATTCTAAAGAAGTCAAAACAACACAGTCTAGCAACCACATTAAAGGTAGTAGATGATGATTTTAAGTCTTTCTTGAAAAATACCTAGCACCCCTAGTAGAAGCAATGATTCGATGACAACGTTAGCTAGACAAAAGCGAAGACGTATTGATGCACCCGGTAGTACGCTAAAGGGTAGCGGACGGTTCACACCTCCTTTACCGTCCAAATTGATCAAGTTTTGAAAGGTGTTTATGAGTTATGAATGCTCTCTTATACACTTGCTAAGGTGACTAGAATTAAAAAGAATCTAGCAAAAGAGTATTTACAAAAGGAACCCAGTTATACTCTACATCGAAATCATAGGGTTTATTAGGGGTAATCAATATCGGAAAACTAAAGCCTTTTACTCTCTGCGTATATCACAAGCAGATCTTTTGACCCTAAATACGATTCAAAGACGTCATAATAAACCCTACCAGTATACTTTACTTGCAGTAAGCGTTTTTAGTCTTAATGCATATGCAGTTCCATTATGTGCAAGCCTACCTATCAACAAAAATTTCATATCATAAAAATGGTGTATTTCAACTAAATTATTCGAAGGAAGAAGGTAAAATCTACATTAGTTCACCCATTGACAATGAAAAGGTTATTCTCAATGATAATCCGATAATTTGATAATGATAATCAAGAGATAAAGATTTGGTAATACCATTGTCCCCCTCCTACGTGTTCTTGAACGAAAAACATCTAATGACCACATTCATCAGTACAATATAAAGTACCTTCAAAACGTTCCAGTCAACACTTCATATTTGGAGCTCTGTTAGTTAACATTAAGAAGTGAATTGGGTGATCGTCTAGCAATAACAAAACGTTTGGCTGTAATTACATGTCATTTTCGACCCATTCACTGAAATTGCCAATAGAACTCAGTTTGTATGTCCTAATCTTGATTGCTATATTGCTACTCTTGGAACTCGACAGTTGGGTCATGGAATGGACTATTATAGGGGCCGTTCGTCAATGTCCGGGTACCCTCTCGGCAGTTAGTTTATCAAGCTGTTTCGTTCTGCACTACCCTTGGCTAAGAAAATATATTGCACCGGTTGCAGCGGAGATTGCGTCCTCTACATTACATGATAAGGGCTCTGGGAAAGATATTCAAGAAAGTGTTTCACAAAATCTCAGGTTGAGTGCATGATCCCTTGGAGAGTGATTGAAACAGTGCAGAAAAGGTTTAAAAAGGGCGTGAGAGACCTCATCACTCATCAGTCTCAAGTTATCTCGGAAGTGTAAAGCATCTAAGAAACTAAAAAGATACAAAAAGGATTTTTGTTCTTAGAAAAATGGCATATCTACCACATAAGGATTCTCACGCTTCATTCACCTCATCTCTAAATTTTTTCAATGAGGAAAATGTAGATATCAGTCTTAAAAACTGGTTACCATGAACAATTTTACCCGCAACAATCGCTCTCTGAAAATGTCCATTTTCAAATTTATTCCAATGAAGATTACTGAATCGATTTGAATTCGACATTTATAAATTTAATTGTCATTGTTAAAAAATCTAACAATGAAAAGCCAGGTGCAGCCGAGGGGTATCCTACAAAAATTGTGTACTGCACAGTTTATTTCGAGAAATAAGTGTCTACATAAATGGAACATTGGCGAGAACGAACAATAATCTTTCAAATTATGCAACTTACATACAATTCATGTTGATGATTTCAATGTTTTACCGGAAGTTGAGGGGCCAAGCACTGGGTTATGAATATAAAACAGGTACTGACACTACCAATATTCTTAGAGAGGCGACAACTAAAGATTTACATTTAGTTGGGAAACTAAACCATGATATATTTAATATACATCAATGGCTGCCTCCTAAAGTAAAAATTGGTATAAAACTACAAGTCAAGCCATCCAGTTCTATTATGCGGAAAGTACTGGACGCTGCACCCAATGTAACAATCTCTCTCACGTCCGCAATACTTCATGAACGAAAACAACAAGTTTTGAGTTATGTTGCTTTATCAATTGAAAAATTTAGAGCTGCTGGAAATATTATCAAATTGCTCGTGCCCCATACAATCACGAAACAACGCCATATTGCTAAAGGTACGCGTACCTATACCGATTCGTCATTTATCAATTGCGAAATTTCTTCGAAATTAATATTGGCTTTTGTAAAAAGTATTAGCGCTGTTGGGTCATGGACAGATTCTCTGCATAAATTTGAACTTTTTCTACTTTCATCGTTGTATGTACATTAAATGGAATTCCACTCTACAGTTTATCCATTGATAAATCCTACAGTACCCTCTAAGAATTGAAAATGCAATCCCTAGATCGAGATTCTCAATTATTCGAAAATGGCATAAGTGAAGAAATGTTTACGAAAACTCATGGCATCATTGTATTGGATTTGTCCGGTACTCAAGATATGCGTATTGTCCAAAAGGGTAATGTGCGGTTAGAGTGTACCTTTGCCAAACCATTGGAGGGAGGTATTACACTAATCTCATTAAACCAATTTGAAATTTATTGGGAAATTACCCCTGTTTGCAGTGTTTTATTAGACTTGGCGCCATGAACACGAACCAAATACTCAATGTATTCAATATGGACCCCTACATGTCGAAATATAAGTCCTATTGCATACCATCAGATTTTGTGGATCATAGTCAACATGTTGACAATAGCAATGCTATTGTTAATAGCACTCCATAAACGGTAAAGACGGGGAATTGGTTATGTATCTTTCAAAAAAGGAGCAATATAAAATTACTTGATCCGCTTGGCCTACCGTATACATTCTACACACCTCATATTAAAAATTTTCTTCAGCAGAGTGGAAAATCTATTATTCAAAATTGGAAGCGGGTACAAGATTTATCAATGAAAAGGTGTTGTTTTCATGCCCTACTATATTTTATTTTCAGGAGTCGTGGAAAGACTTACACGGAATTCCTCAAGATTTATGGCGATAATCCTCGATTGAACGAATTTCTTGTTGAAAATACTCTTTCCTTTCTCTATAATATAAATTTCGGTGCCCTAAAAGTGAAATGCGTTAAAAATGTCTGTAAATTTGTTTGTTAATAAAATTTCTATATATAAAAAACACGGTGCCCTTTAGATTTCTTCTTATACATATAGGTAATCATCAGAAACCAAAAGTGATAACAGCTCATCAGGATTCAGTTTGTACTCATCTTAATTTGACAAGTTAGGGTCGTATTTTCTACAATATTGCGTAACTTTATTTTTGTTAAATTTCTTTGTTAAGTCAATAATACTACTCTGATTCATATTATAAAATCCCCGTGTTCCACTTTGCTTATTTGAAGCAATGTCACATACAAAATCCTCATATGAAGAATCACTTTCTGTAACAGCCAAATGAAAGTCTGTAGGTTTATAATCAAAGCAGCCAGTATATTCACAACGATGTCGTAAAAACCAGACTGTTTAATATTCAAGCAATTGAAGCGTGGATCAGGTTCTTCTTACCAAAACAAATTAAAACCACGACGATACCAGTCTCTTAAAAATAAATTGAACTCACGTTTAGGGTGTTTTTCCAATCATGCCAGTGTAAGTATGTTCCCATTGATTGCATTTATGATAGTGACAATGGGAGCATAAGAATTCTCTATTATGAGAGTCACAAATCTCTTCAAGACATGAATTACAGTCCTTAATTTGCACTGCATATCTTCTAGGCAATTTACGTGGATTGTATAATTAACACTTTTCATCATAGTCATCAGCAAAATTACAATTCTTACAGGATAACCAGCTGCCCAAAGTATACAAGCATAATGGGCATGTGTAAAAAAAAATTTCGATATTGACTGTCCCACTTTCAAAAAGAAACAGACTCTGGATCAATGAATGTTGTGTGCTATCGGTTTTAACTTATCGAATCACTAGAGGAAAGGGGGTAGTAACTGAAATTCTGTGTTTTCTTCAAACAGATGTGCAATATCATTTTGTTTTGTCTCAATTAATATATCTATAAATTGAGTAAAAGCCTGGGGACCACGACACATAAGCCTCAGGCAATAGTCCAGCGTTGGAGACTCATTTCTCATTATATTATCAATCATCCTCATAGTAAAGATTTTCTTCTGCACTGATAATCTTTGAAATGAATCTAAAATTAACAATTTTTCCAAAGTAACAAGATTACATAACACTTTTTGTCAATTCACATTATTCATTTTAATCCTGACAGTCCTCTCTCACCACTAAAATACACACTGACTCTCGGTCAATAAATATAGCTTCTAACACCTGGGGAGGCATGTTTGGACATGTACAAGTGCCTATAAACAAGGTATGCTCGGAAAAGGGTGTCCGCCGTGACGTCAGAGGCCATGTCCTAGAAATCTAATGCTATTTTTCGTACCTGTGGCGTGACGTCAGAGGGCTGCGGTAGAAATACTGCCTAGAAACAGGGCTCTCTCGTGAATTTTGCCCGGGGTGGGAATCTTGCCAGGGCTCTAATAGGAATCGTACCAGGGGTGGGAATCTTGCCAGGGCTCTCATAGGAATCTTGCCAGGGGTGGTAATCCTGCCAGGGCTCTCATCGCAATCTTTCCAGGACAGGAATCTTACCAGGGGTAGGAATTCTGCCAGGAGTGTTGTAACGTCAGAGGGCTCTCGCACGAAAAGTGATAGGGGTCTCATAGAAGTAATCATGGGTATACTACTTTCTTTATTGGAAAAGAGGGCGTGTTTGAACCCGCGTCTCGAATAAGGCTTAGGGCACTAAGGTAAAACGTTAAGAAATGTTGAAAGAGATGCCAAACACAATCAAAATACACTATATGCTTGCTAGTTGTGAATGTAAAAAGGAAGTATCAACAATATCTAAGGAAAACCTGAGGGTATTAAGTTAAAACTTTCAAGGTATGTTGAAGAGTAATTGAAGAGACAATGGACGGCAACCAGTCCCCGCCCATTTTCCTTACTCTTTTTCGGTGTTCCTTCTGCTCAGCACTTGTTGAAATTTGTATATTTTTCAAACTAGTGCAACGGTCTAACAGCTATGCTTTCAGAGATGCCTTGCCCTCAACACGCCAAGGGGCATGGACTGTAAATTATGTAGTTTGCCCATAAGTTTCATACAGGATTAATTTCTAGATGGGTTTAGTGGGATGCTGGGTTTGCCAGCATTATTTAAAAAACAATCAGAAATTTAAAAAAAACAAGTTTTTTCAACTGAAAGTAAGGAGTAACATTAAAATTTAAAACGGATAGAAAGTATTACGTATATGAGGGGGTTCATTCCTTCCTCAATACCTCGCTTTATACGCTAAAGTATTTTTAATAGTTTCAAAAGAGCATTTTTATTCGAATTAAACGGCCTATGTGATCCAGGGGTCATTCTTAAAGAATTGGAACAAAATTTGAACTTTAGCGTAAAATAAGAGGTATTGACTAGGGGGCGAACTCCGCATATTACCTATAGGAGGAATATTCGCCCCCTCGTCAATACTTAATAATTTGTTTGTATTATTTTCCGGCCAATCTTAGCATTTTTTTTACCAATCTTAGCATTTTTTTTACCAATCTTAGCATTTTTTTTTACCAATCTTAGCATTTTTTTTACCAATCTTAGCATTTTTTTTTACCAATCAGCATTTTTTTTTACCAATCTTAGCATTTTTTTTTACCAATCTTAGCATTTTTTTTACTAATCTTAGCATTTTTTTTTACCAATCTTAGCATTTTTTTTTACCTTTGTATGTGATAATAAACACAAAGATATTGTATTTCTTCTTCTTGTGGTTGTTATTAAATATAAAAAAACAATTTTTTTCCAACTGAAAGTAAGAAATAATATTAAAACTTAAAACGAAAATAAATTATCACGTACATCATTTAAAGATTTTTTCTCTCATTCATTACAGTGATTTGAGAATTGCTCAACTTGTGACTTTCAATTTTATAAAAGCAGTTTCGACCTCTTTGGCCGTTTTGCTGCTATGCTTTACAAAATTAGTTCCGTAAATATCACTAATTTAAGGTACGTGGGAGAATCCTTCCATGGAGATAGCTTCTCGTAGGGGAAGGATATTTTCCATGGAGGGGGATCTGGATTTCCGTACATTATTTAAAAAACGATCAGTAATTGAATGAAAACACGTTTTTTCAACTGAAAGTGAGAAGCAATATTAAAACTTAACAAGAACAGAAAATATTGCGTATATGAGATGGTTTGTCTCTCCTCAATAGCTCTCTCTTACGCTAAAGTTTCGTTTTTAACTTTTATATTAGTTAAAAAGAAGTAAGATTAATATGCAAATTTTATTTTAATTATTCATGTACCTTGAGCCAAATTCAAAACCTGCATTAATTAAAAAATGTTCAGAAATTAAATATCAAGAGTTTTTTGAACTGAAAGGAAGGAGCAACATTAAAACTTAAAATGAACGAAATTTATTCCGTATATGAAAGGGGCTGCTCCCTACTCAACGCCCCGGTCTTTACGTTAAAGTTTTTATTGTTTTATAATGCAGAGTCTTAAGAAAGAGTCAAACTTTAGCGTAAAGAACGGGTTGTTGAGCAAGGAACAGCCCCTTTCATATACGGAATAATTTCTGTTCGTTTTAAGTTTTAATGTCGCTCCTTACTTTCAGTTTTTAAAAAACTTGTTTTTTTTATTCATTTATACTTTAGACCAGCAGAAATAAATTCCTATAATCGTTCAAGCTCAGACCACCCAGAAATTAATATTAAAGAATAAATTAAATCCAAGACCAAAAGATATTAAACAAACAATCATATCAAATATACAGGTAACAGGCACTAATATAAACGAATAAATAATCTTAAAACGAAGAAAAGTTAAATTGAATATTCAACAAATTCAAAACGAACAAAAATAACTACAGAAAAGAGTTTCGCTGCTGTCCCGTTCCTCCTCCCCTAACCGTAATTGTCTAACGCCAATTGTGTCTTTTGTGCATTTACTGAAAACAAATTATATTACAAATATTTTCTTTTATATTTACAGTTTAAAAGAGGAAAATAAAAATTGCAATGAGATAAAATCTTGAATTGCCGAGTTTTCAGTAATTAATGTCAAATAATCAGTCTATTTTTAATAATTATTTCCAAGGACTGTTCAAGATACATATGGTTTTCTATAAAAACCCAAATGACGGAATAGGCTTAGGACTTCTGCGCATTCCCACACGGATTAGAAACGCAAACTTTTCTAGGAATGGGCAGATACAGAATTAGGGCTTGGAGTGGGAGGGGGGGGCTCTTCAGCGAAACTTGGTTTTATTTATTAGTATATTTCCCTCCATCCCTGTAAAAAGTGCACCTTTGAACCTCCTGGGGGTCAGGCTCCCAAAAAAACTGCTCCCATGTATCTTCCCCTGTTTCTATGCACCATGCTGCTTTTGAAATCTGCGATAAGACGACCTATCAATTAAATTCTGTAACTGCTATAATAAGCTACTCAGTTCCCTTCTAATTGTCCTCAAAAACTAAAGCTCTGCTCAAAAATTTGCCAACACTTTTTTGGTTCAGGAACCAGGTTCTTTCCCAATTTCTGGAATGATACCAGGGTTAAATTATGTCTGTTAGCCTTTTTTTTTTACTATGCCCGATCAATTTTTTAGTTTCTTCGCTGCCGGGCATGTAATATGTTTTGTTTCTGTTGTGTTATGTAGTTCCAAATTTTGTTACTAAGCACATTACTTAAAAACTTACTTACTCTTATAAAGAAGTGATAGGCTTTGCTATGTTTGGCAGCCTAATCAAAACTAATAATTTACAATTACCTAGTAGAACCTAATCATTAAAATCTATTCGGAAGCCATGGAAAACTTGACGAGCCAAACTTTTGCGAATCTCTGTCAAGTATCCCAAAAAAATTGAAACATAACTCTTTTTGTTGTCAAATACTTATCACTTTTAGATGTATGTTTACCTATAAATAATGTTTAAAAAAAAACATAAAGAAAGGTTTATCGCAGTAGTTTAGCATTTATTCGCTATTCCATATCAAATTTAAAAACAGTTTATGCTGACATTGGACGAAATAGCTTTCGGTTTTGTGATAATGTCATATATTGTTCAAGCTAATGAAATAGAAGAAAAGTTTTCCATTTCATTAAAGTGGTAATTTACTGCCACTTTCAATTTTGCAGGCAATTTATTTTTTCTAATTTTATGACCACTCCTTTTCTCGCTTTATCAGCCCAGAGTTGACTTCAAATCAAAGAAACGTATCATTTTATATATTTTTTTTTCAACTGGAGTCACCAATCCTATTCTCGTTTTTCACTTCAGAGATAACTTAAAAGAAAGAAAATATAAAATTTGATGGATTTTTTTATTAGTTTTTCGATTCTTTATTTGTCTTCTATTTTTACTACTAATGTACAAAATCGATACAAAATCCTCAACACAAAGTTTAATTAAAAAAAATATATATTTGATGGTTGTTTTTCCTGTATTATACTATGACGGCCACAAATTTTGCCATTCTATGCCAAAAACGGTATGATTTGACTCGTGACAGATAAGGACAAGCATAAGAAATATTTCATAATATTTGAAAGTAACTTTTGTTTTTATTAATAATGAACTGATACCCGTTATTTTTTCTTATAGAGGGGTTTACTAAAGGTTTACCTAAAATAGCTAGGTACTTTTTCATCTTTTTCAAAAATCATATTCATAATGGGACCTCATTATTTTTAATAGTTTCAAAATTGTCTAATTCTTCCTTGCAAAATAAATCTTCCTTCACTTCCAAAGTGTATATTATTTCTATATTTTTATTATTATTTCTTTTCTTCCATATTATTTCTTTTCTATATTATTTCTTTTATTTTATCACTGTTTAGCCCATTCTCGAAGTTCTGCCCATCTCTCTTTAGCTCTTTCCCTATCTGCTATCGAGGCCTCGTTCCTACCTTTAATCAAATAAAAAAAAACAAGTTTTTTTTAACTGAAAGTAAGGAGCGCCATTAAAACTTAAAACGAACCGAAATTATTACTTATTTGAAAGGGGCTGTCCCCTCCTCAACGCCTCGCTCTTTACGCCAAAGTTTTTTATTGTTTTAAAAAATAAAGTTGTGTAACAGAGTCAAACTTTAGCGTAAAGAGCGATGCATTGAGGAGGGGACAGCCCCTCGCATATACGGAATAATTTATGTTCGTTTGAAGTTTTGACGTCGTTTCTTACATTCAGTTACAGAAAACTTGTTTTTTTATTTAATTTCTGAACGTTTTTAAATTAATTCAGCTTTAATTTTGGCTCACTCTAAATGAATAATTAAAACAAAATTTGCATGTTAATTTTACTGGTTTTGGCTAAATGGCTTTCTCGAAATTTTGTTCTGACGTAACTTACGAATTAACTTACGTAACGGACTTCTATATTTCTATATTTTTATTACGTATATTAGGGAGTTTATCGCTAGTCAATACCTCGCTCTTTACGCTAAAGCTCGGATTTTGCTCGAATCTCAAACCTCTGAATAACAAAGGCCGGTTAATCGGAATGGATAGCTCTTTTGAAAGTACTAAAAAAACCTTCTAAAGGGCGAGGTATTGACTAGGGGGCGAACCCCCTCATATATGTAATAATTTCTGTTTGTTTAAAGTTTTAATGTTGCCCCTTACTTTCAATTGAAAAAAAACTTGTTTTTTTATTTAATTTCTGATCTTTTTTAAATAATGCTGGGAAATCCAGCACCCCTTACCCCAAGAAAAAATCATCCATTGAAAACTTCTCCCTCGTAACCCCTTCCTCCGACCCCCCCCCCACCAGAGAAAATCCCTCCTCTAACGTCTGTATATTTCCGATTAACCAATACTATATGTAAACAATGGGCAAAGTTCATAACTTGCAGCCCTTCCCCCGGAGACTTTGGGGGATTAAGTCATCCTCAAAGACATATTTATTTAATTTTTGACTATTCTGAACAAAATGGCTATCTCAAAATTTTGATTGGGTGACTTCGGGAAAAAATGAGCATGGGAGGGTGCCAAGTTGCCCTCCAATTTTTTGTGTCACTTAAAAAGGGCAGCAGAGCTTTTAATTTCCGTTCAGATGAGCCCTCTCACGATATTCTAGGAATACTGGATTGATACGACTCCTGGGAAAAAATAAATAAAATAAACACGCATCCGTGATCTTTCTTCTGGCAAAAAATACAAAATTCCACATTTTTGCAGATAGGAGCTTGAAACTTCTATAGCAGGGTTCTCTGATACGCTAAATCTGATGGTGCTATTTTCATTAAAGTTCTATGACTTTTAAGGGTCGTATCTCACTTTTTTCAAAAATAAGGCAAATTATCTCAGGCGCGTAGCTTTTGATGGGTAAGACTAAACTTAATGAAACTTATATATTTGAAATCAGCATAAAAATCTGATTCTATTGATGTATCTATTGGCATCAAAATTCCGGTTCCGGTTACAAAATTCCGGTTGCTATTGCGCTCCTTACTTACAGTTCGTTACCACGAACTGTTTGACTGGGACAAATCCAGATTGACCATTCCATCTCAGTTTTTTAATATGCCAGTACTATGTTTTACTATTATGCCTTCTGGCTGCATTTTCTAGATCTTCGGCCATAGGATCTATCCCTTAAATATCTCTTGTAGAAGCCCCTCCTATTCTTCACTAAACTTAAAGCATCTTACTAACAATTTTCGCTGATTTTCTAAATTTCCTCTCTAGGCCTAAGACACCATTTCCTACTTCACAAACTATTTTCCTGGAATTTTTCCATCCATCTTCAACATTGTCCGATTTTAGACTCTTTAGTTTAGTTAAATAAAAAAAAAATTAACTGAAAGTAAGGAGTAACATTTAAACTTAAAACGAACAGAAATTATTACGTATATGAGGGGGGGGGCTGCTTCTCCGCAACACCTCGCTCTTTACGCTAAAGGTTGTTAATACTTTTAAAAATAACTTCTTATTGTTCTAATTAAACGAATATAGTGTTTCAGGAGTCGTTCTTAAAGAATGGAGACATAATTTAAACTTTAGCGTAAAGAGCGAGATGTTGAGGAGCAGCAACCCTCCTCATATACGTAATAATTTCTGTTCGTTTTAATCTTTAATGTTGCTCCTTACTTTTTTTGAAAAAACTTGTTATTTCTTATTTAATTTCTGATCATTTTTTACATAACGCCAGGAAATCTGACTTCACTTCCACGGAAAAATCCATCCTCCCCACGGATTACTTCTCTAGACAATTCAATCCTGGTGAAAATTATTACGGCCAATTACCCTTAGCATCTCCACGCGTAAAATTGAGTCAGCAAAGAGAAAGCAAGATATAAGAAGAATTTCGTATAGGAATTTTGTCAAATACCCCCAGTGTAAAATTTCCCCTGGAAAATTCACCCCCCGGAAACTTCCCTCCCCATGGAAAATTATCCCGATGGAAAATCCCACCATCAGAAAATTCCCCCTCCCCACCTGATAAATGTTTGAACATAGGTGCTTCCCAATAACAAATACTCTACGTAAACAATGGACAAAATTTGTAACTTAATGATATTTCCCCAGGGGCTGTGGGGGTCAAGACATCTTCAAAGGCATAGTTATTAGATCTTTCAACTATGCTGAACAAAATGGAAATCTATAAATTTTGATCGAACGATTTTGAGAAAAAAGGGCACGGGAAGGGGCCTAGTTACCCTCCATATTTTCGGTCACTTAAAAATGGCACTAGAAATTTTAATTTTTTTTCAAAACCAGCCCTTTCCCGATTGGACCTAAGACACATGGGTCCAAGAGATTAAAAAAAATTTAATTTTATTTCCTTGATACCAAAACTTCTAATTATAAAGAAAATCGTATTTCAACCTAAGGCACATGGATCCAAGAGACGAAAAAACATTTACTTTCATGTCCTTAGTAGCGAAACTTCCAAATATAAACAAAAATCTTAGAAAACCATAGTTATTAGGTGTGATTGGACCTAAGACTCATGGGTCCATGAGATGAAACTCTTTAATTTCATGTCCTTGATAACAAAACTTCCAAATATAAAAAAAATCATATCACTTAGTGGCACTTATATATTTGAAATCATAGGCAGCGCAATAACACTGCCTAAGTAAAGAACCATGTTGGCACAATGTATTATTTATCTGTTTTTATTATTTTTTTTTAGAACAGGGCACTTCGTATTGAAGGAGTTGTCGTGGAAACTTCGAAAAGGGCTCATTCAATTGGAAATTGGAATGGTTTGTGCCCTTTTTAATAGTCGAAATTGATTGGAAGGAAACTAACACCCCTTCCACTCCCACCATTTCCTGAAATACATGCAATCAAAATTTTGAGATATCCATTTTGTTCAGCGTAGCTGATTTCAATATAGAAATTATTTTGTTTAGGAGGACACTCCCCCACATTCCTCAGGGTTTCCCCAAACACATCCAATTAAAATTTTGAGATAGCCATTTTGTTCAACGTAGTTAAAAGTCCTGAAAATTAGGTATTTGAGGATGAACTCCCCCCCCCCCCACCGCCCTCAGGTCAAGGGTTATGAGTTATGCCCCGGGGGCATATAAGGATTTCATAGAAAGTGTTGTCATAGAAACTTCAAATAGGGCTCATTCGATTGGAAATTGAAATGGCTAGTGCCCTTTTTAATAGTAGAAAGCGATTATAGGACAACTAACCCCCCTCTTACGCCCACCTTTTCCCCAAACACATCCAATCAAAATTTTTCGATAGCCAGTTTGTTTAACGTAATTGAAAGTTTAGGAAATTAGGTATTTAAAGATGATAACCCCCCCCCCCGCCGCCCTCAGGGCAAGGGTTGTAAGTTATGTCCTGGGGGCATATGAGGTTTTTACAGAGAGCATTGTCGTAGAAACCTCAAAAAGGGCTTATTCGATTGGAAATTGAAATATATAGTGCCCTTTTTAAAAATAGAAAGCAATTGGAGGGCAACTGACCACCCTCTTACGCCCACCAATTCCCCAAACACTTACAATCAAAATTTTGAGATGGCTATTTTTTTCAACGTAGTTAAAAATTCTGGAAATTAGGTTTTTGAGGATGACAACCCCCCACAGCCCTCAGGGCAAGGGTTGCAACTTATGCCCTGGGTTCTTATGAGGTTTTTATAGAAGGAGATGTCGTAGAAACTTCAAAAAGGGCTCATTCGATCGGAAATTGAAAGGGCTAGAGCTCTTTTTAATATTCGAAAGTAATGGAAGAACAACTAACCCCCTCTCACACCCACCATTTCCCCAAACAAATTCAATCAAAAATTTGAGACAGCCATTTTGTTCAATGTGGTTGAAAGTTCTGAAAATTATGTATTTGAGGATGACAAATCCCCCAGAGCCCCCAGGGCAAAGGTTGTAAGTTATGGCCTGGGGGCATATAAGGCTTTTATAGATAGAGTTGTCGTAGAAACTGCCAAAGGGGCTCATTCAATTGGAAATTGAGAGGGCTATTGCCCTTTTTAATAGTCGAAAGAGATTGGACGGTAACTAACCCCCTCCAACGCTCACCATTTCCCAAAATCAAATTTTCAGATAGCAAATTTTCACGTTCAATCAAAATTTTCAGATAGCCAGTTTATTCAACTTAGTTGAAAGTTCTGGAAATAGTCTTTGAGGATGACACTCCCCCCAGAGCCCTCAGGGCTAAGGCTGTAAGTTATATCCTGGAGGGATTTCAGGCTTCCATTGAAAGCTTTGCCATAGAACTTTGAAAAAGGGCTCATTCGATTGAAAATTTAAAGGGCTAGTTCCCTTTTAGATAGTCAAAAGTGATTGGAGGACAACAAGCCCTCCTCTCACGCCCACCATTTTCCCAAACACATCCAATCAAAATTTTAAGGTAGCCATTTTTTTCAACTTAGTTGAAAGTTTTGGAAATTAGGTCTTTGAAGATTACCTCCCCTCCGAAAGCCCCTCAGGGTAAGGGTTGTAAGTTATGTCTTGGGGGAATATACCGTAAGGTTTTTATAGAAAGCGTTGATGTAGAAACTTCAAAAAGGGATCATTTAATTGAAATTGAAAGGGCTAGTACCCTTTCTAATAGTCGAAAATGATTTAATGGCAAGTAAACCTCCTCTCACACCTACCATTTGCCCAAACACATTCAATTAAAATTTTGAGATGGCCATTCTGTTTAACGTAGTTTAAAGTTCTAGAAATTGGGTCTTTGAGGATGACAACCCTCCCCTCCCCACAACCCTTAGGGTAAGGGTTGTAAGTTATGCCCTGGAACATATAATTTTTTATTATTGTAAATTGAGAGGACTAGTGCCCTGATTAATAGTAAAAAGTGTTCGGAGGACGAATGCCCCCCCCCCCATAACAATCATTTCCTTAAACACTTACGATCAACATTTTGATATAGCAATTTCTTTGAACGTAGTTGAAGGGTCCTGAAATTATGTTTTTGAGTATGACAACCCCCAACAGCCCTCAGGGCTAAGGTTGTAAGTTATGCCCTGGGGGTATATAGTGTCATATAGAAAGTGTTGTCGTAAAAGCTTAAAAAATGGCTCTTCCGATTGGAAATAGAGAGAGCTATCGCCCTTTTTATTTGTCGAAAGTAATCAGAGGGAGAATCCCCCCCCCCTTACGCCCATCATATCCCCAAACATTTCCGATCAACGTTTCGATATGGCCATTTTGTTCAACGTAGTTGAAAGGTCCGGAAATTGTATCTTTGAAGATGACAACCCTCCCCCCATAGCCCTCAGGACAAGAGTCGTAAGTTAGCCCTTGGGGCATTTAATGTTTTTTATAGAATTTTTTGTCGTAGAAGCTTCAAAAAAGGCTCATTCGATTGGAAATTAAGAGGATTAGTCCCTTTTTTATTAGTCGAAAGTTATCAGAGGGCAAATGTCTCCATCCACGCCTATCATTTCCATTCTATTTAAAATAGTCTAAATTTCATATAACAAGACTATCGGGGTTGCAACAAACCCCAGAGATTAGGGACAAGGGTTGTAAGTAATGCCCAGGGGGTATTAAAGGTTTTTATGGAAGGGATGGTTCCTTAACTTCAGAAGAGGCTCTGTCTTTCTCCTTGAAAAAGACTATGTCAATATAAAACAAACAGAAATTAATCAAAAACATGTTTTGCACGAAATAAGTTTTTCAAAAAAAGTGAAGAAATCTATTAAACCAAAAATTGAAAAAATTAGAGTCAAATAATCTACCAAGCATACAACTACCCTAAATCAGTATCAACAAATAAATGAAACCCAAAACAAACAGAAATTAAAATAAGTCAAACTCAAAACGAGCAGAAATGAAACTGAGTAGGGTTCTAAACCCTATGCTTTTTAAAAGCCAGAATATAATTTGTACTTTACTGAAAAAATTCTTTTAAATGTTTTCACTTTTATAACTTTAAGAAATAAAGAACTTAATTAAGATTTTATGGAATAAATATCAGTTTATGTATATTATACTGACAATGCACATTTTTTTTCAGTGAATTCATTTGAATTTTAATCTCTTGGAACTGAATCCTTATAAATGAAACTGAAACCAAAAAATATTTTTCAGTCGCTCTTAGGTGTAAAAGGAGTGACATTTTCGATTCGCTTTTGGCTGGCAATTCAAATAATGAGATATGCAATCAATGGGTTAATTCTTGTCTTAACGAAGGAGCTAAAGGAAGTTAAATATTATCTGAAACTCCGAAGATTATGTTTAACCTAACAAAAATAAATGATGGGATAGCCTACAACTAAGGGTCTTGGGAAGATCACCAGCGTCAATTGGGATAGGTGGGAATTTTTTCACCTTTTTCATTCCCTCCCCTCTATGTGCTGGAAAACGCCTTTTTTTGGTATTTTCATTGAAAATAACTTTTTTGGTCGTTTTCATATACAAAGTTGATAGAAATAACAAACTGCCTCCCCTTAGACTTTGAATATAATTTTCCCCCTCTCTCCCCTCATTTTCGTAAATTGATGCTACTAATTTCAAGTCCAGTCCCACTTTGAGTTTTTTTTCCTTGCAATCGCACAATAACAGACGTACAATTTAATTAGTGAATGATATTGAATTCTGAACAACGAACTCAGATCGTGTTAGAAGTATTAAATAGGTCAGAGATATGGGAAGGGGATAAGTAAAGAAAATATAGAAAGCATTTTAGACAACGAAAGTTGTTAAACAATTGAAAAGGGTCGTTTTTGTGAAAAAAAGCAAAATTGTTATCGGTAATTTATTGAAGGACATTTAAGTGGCTTGAAATATTAATATTTTATATTTGGAAGAAGCATAATTCTAATGGTTTGCTTAGGCATTGCATCAACTGGTATTTTCATACCTTACAAGATTCATGACTATAAATGTTTTCTTTGGAAATTGAAGCCAAGGTATCCAGTGCTGTAAATCCTTGAACCAGTCTCTCACAAAAACCGTTAAACAAGTGGGTGCTCACATAAGGTGAGCACCCACTTGTTTAAGGTGAGGGGGGAGGGTTAGTGGAAAATGAGAAAAAATATTCAAAAGTTTTGAAATAAATCTTGAAACTTTTGTCTGTATTTCAAAGAAACTGTTCTATTTTTCTCTTTTTTTTTTCATTCCACAAAGCCCAGTTTCATACTTCGGTCCCGGAAAGAAAGGTACATTACTGCCCTATATTTCTGTGTTAAGAAACGTGTGCTTTAATTTGATTGGGTTTATTTTTGTGGTATATTCGCGCAAGTCAACCACCCTGTTCCTTATTTCTGGATAGAAAAATAGCCCTCGCCTTTTCAAAACCGGGTATACTAATGCTTTGTTTTACTAGTACTGAGCGATAAATCTCAGCTAATTTTCGATTTTTGCTTTTTTTTTATCAAACCTTCGTAGACTACGTCCGAAGCATCCAGTGCTAGGAAACGTTAAGAGGCATTTGTTATTTCTCATAAATCGACTCTTCGATGGGCGGTTGCTGGAAAACGCCCTGTTGTCAAAAATCTTGAGTCAGGTTTTTATGTACGAGACTCCTTCGTAATTAAGAAATAAAATTTTTAATTAATCGTCGTTTATAACTAATTAAAAGTTTAATATCTTTTAACAGATCTGATCAGAAAAACTAAAATAAAGTTCAATGTCCACATTTCAAAAGCTTAAAAAATTTTATCACACAAAAAACATAATAAATGGCAGTCTTTTACATGCATACAATTCATATTACTTCCTTGTTTTAGTCGGGAGGATAAAATTATGAACGGTATATTTTTGTTGTTTTCTCTGAGGCTTTTGAAGTACTAAATTAAAAAAAAGTGTTTTTCAATTAAAAGTAAGATGCGACCTTAAAATTTAAAACAAACAGAAATTATTCCGTATATGAGGGGGCTGCCCCCTCCTCAATCCCTCACTCTTCACGCTAAGGGTTTTTAGTACCTTTGAAAGAGCTTCTTATTCTAATTAAACGGCCTATGTCTTTCATCAATCTTTCTTAAAGAATTAGAGTAAAAATTCAAACTTTAGCGTAAAGAGCGAGGTATCGAGGAGGGAGCAATCTCTCTCAGATTGGGAATAATTTCTGTTCGTTTTAAGTTTTTATGTTGCTCCTTACCCCCAGCTGAAAAACCTTGTTTTTTATATTTATTTTCTGATAGTTTTTCAAATAATGCCAGAAAATCCGGCTCACCCTCCATGGAAAATTCCCTTCTCCCACGTAAAATACCCCTCCTTCTGTGGAAGATTCCCCGGACCATTTTATTCTCACAGAAAATTCCTCCCAGGAAAATTTCTTGCAGACAATTCCGCCTATAAAATTCCCCTTAGCATACCTTTAATTTTAAAAAGACTTTAATTTCCAATAATTCCTAAAACCATTCCAAAAAACCCCCCTCTCCGTTGAGAAATGTTCCTGTAAATACCCACCCTTCTTCCCCCCATTAGAAAACTGCTTCAGCGGAAAGCCCCCCGTGGAGAATTTCACCGGCGGAAAATAACCCCGACGGAGAAATCTTTCAGATAATTCCCAACCCGATGAAAACATCCCCCGGACAATTCACCCAGAAAATCTCCACACGTAAAATTGAGCTAGCAAAAAGAGAAAGTAAGACAAATAAAAAGAATTTCGCATACAAATTTGTGAATTCCGTGAGTGTAAAATTTCCCCTGGAAACTTCATCCACAGAAACTTCCCTCCCCACCGACAACTTTTCTTGTGGAAAATCTCCCCAGCAGAACCTCCCCCCTTAAAATACATGGGCAATTTTAATAATTTATAGCTCTTTCCCCAGGAGCTGTGATGGGGTTCATTTTAACTCCAAAGGCACAGCTACTAGACTTTTTAACTAATTAAAAAAAGGCTATCCCAAACTTGGATCAAACTACTTTGGGGAAAAAAGGGCGTGGGAGCCCTCTATTAGTAGTGTTATATCAATTAAAGAGAGCGGGCCCCTATCCTTTTGCATAATTAATATAATTAATATAAGGTAGAAATCATATTAATATAAGGTAGCAGACAGATAGAAATCACCATGCCTTAAAAAGTCATATCTTTGGTTGGTTGGCTATTATTGTTGTGTTATGTTGATGTTGTTATATGGTTATTAATGGTTACGTTATGTTAATGTTGTTTGATGGCTATTGTTGATATGTTATGTTGATGTTGTTTCATGGTTATTGTTGTTATGTTATGTTGACGTTATGTTATGTTGATGTTATTTTATGTTTGTTATGTTATATTGTTTGATGGTTATGTTATGATGATATTGTTTCATGGTTATTTTGATGTTAATTTATGTTGTTATGTTATGTTGATGTTGTTTCATGGTTATGTTATGTTGATGCTATGTTATGTTGGTTATGTCATGTTAATGTTATTTGATGGTTATTGTTATTATGTTATAATGATATTGTTTCATGGTTGTGTTATGTTATGGTGGTTATGTTATGTTAATGTTGTTTGATGGCTATTGTTGTTATGTTATGTTGATGTTATTTCATGGTTATTTTGATGTTATGTTATGTTATTTAATATTTTTATTTGGGCGATTCTCAACTGTGTTCGGTATAATACACAACTACCATTTGAACAGTGTTGTAAGGTCCCCTACCCAACCCCAAGGACCCCCTCCCCCCAACTTTTTGTCCCTCCTCCCAACTCCTGCCCCTAACCCCCCCTCCCCCAACCCCCTGCTAAAACCTAACCCCCTCCAACCCCCTCCCCCCCTCAGGCCCCCCCACTTTTTTTTTTAACCTGATATATTTTTTCAATTTTTTTTACATCTCTTAGAATGACATGTAACATACTTACTACGTAAAAAAAATCACATTTATCACATTTATTTTTTTCCGAACTCAAAATGCGAATCATATAGAAATGTTAGGCGTGACTTTTACTAATAGAAAAATAATGTTTGTAGTGACCATTTTTTTGACAGTTTTTTCAACTTTTTTTACATGACTAAAAATCAGCACTCAACATGTTCCATCTACAAATTGTTTTCACGAGGAAAAAATAAAAAAATCAATGTACAAAATTCACGAAGAAAAAAAACAACATGCAATAAGAATAAAAAAAATTTACATGCAAAAAGTTCCATGAACAAATCCAGTTTCATTTGGATAAAAATCAATGTATAGGTTTCACAAAGATTAAAATCAACATGTAACAAGGTTCATGAAGAAAAACCAGTATGCAACAAGTTAAACATACAAAAAAATCAGCGTGCAACAAGTTCCATGGAGAAAATCAGCTTCAAGAGGAGAGAAATCAATGTGCAAGTTTCTCAATGAGAAATGTCAACATGCAACAAGTTACACGAACCCAAAAAAAATGTGCAACAAGTTCCATTAACAAAATCAGCACGCAACAAGCTCCTTGAACAAAATCAATTTCACGAGGAGAAAAATAAGTGTACGAGTTTTGCAAAAAGAAAAAAAATCAACATGCAACGAGATTCACGAACAAAAAAAAACAGTCAGCACAAAAAAAATATCCACTATCAAGAAAATATACATGCTGTATGTTCCATGAACAAAATTAGTTTCAGGAGGAGAAAAAAATCAATGTACATGTTTCACGAAGAGAAAAAATCAACCTGCAACAAGTTTCACGAATAAAACAAACAGCAAGCAACAAGTTCCACGAACAAAATAAACAATCAGCACGCAACAACTTCCATTAATAAAATCAGTTTCACGAAGAGAAAAATCAATGTACAAGTTTCGAGAAGAGAATAAACAAAATTACACTGCAACACGTTTCACGAACGAAAGATCATTACTCAACAAGTTCCACGAACATAACTCAGTTTGCAACAAAATCTATGAACAAAACCAGTTTTATCAATGAGGAAAATCATTGTAGACGTTTCATGAAGAGAAAAATCAACATTTAACAAGGATCACGAACAATGAAATATGCATGCAATAAGTTCCATGAACAAAATTAGTTTCCCTAGGTAGAAAAAAAATCAATGTACTTGTTTCACGAAGAGAAAAAATAAACATGCAACAAGTTTAAGGAATACAAAATCAACACGCAACCAGTTCCGCGAACAAAATCAGTTTAACTCGGAGAAAAACCATTGTTAAAGTTTAGCGAAGAGAAAAAAATCAGCATGCAAAAAGTTTCACGAAGAAAAATCAGCACTCAACAAGTTCCACAGGCATAAATCAGCCCGGTCAAGTTCCATAAACAAAATTGGCTTCAAGAGAAGAAGAAAAAAATCAATGAGCAAGTTCCACGAAGAGAAAAATCAATATGCAACAAGTTTCACGAGCAGAAAACAATCATGCGACAAGTTCCTTGAACAAAATCAGATTCCCGAGGAGACAAATCAGACTACGAGTTTCGTGAAGAGAAAAAAGCAACATGCAACAAATTTGACGAACGAAAAAAAAAAAATCAGCACGCTATAAGTTCATTGATCAAAATCTGTTTCACGAGGAGAAAAATCCGTGTACAAGTATCGCAAAGAGAAAAAAAAACAACATACAACAAGTTAGATGAACAAAAAAAAACAGTCAGCACACAAAAAAAGTCCACGATTAAAAAAATAAGAATGCGCTATGCTCCATGAACAAAATTGGTTTCAGGAGGAGAAAAAAAAATCAATTTACATGTTTTACGAAGAGAAATAATCAACCTGCAACAAGTTTCACGAATAAAAAACAGCAAGCAACAAGTTCCATAAACCAAAAACAATACGCAAGCAGCAACTTCCATTAATTAAATCAGTTTCACGAAGAGAAAAATCAAATCAGTTTCACGAGGTGAAAAATCAATGTAAAAGTTTCGCGAAGAGAAAAAAAAACAGGATGCAACAAGTTTCAACAGTTCAACAAATTCCACAAACATAAATCAGCATGCAACAAGTTCCAAAATCAGCATGCATCCAGTTTCACGAATAAAAAACAGCAAGCAACAAGTTCCATAAACCAAAAACAATACGCAAGCAGCAACTTCCATTAATTAAATCAATTTCACGAAGAGAAAAATCAAATCAGTTTCACGAGGTGAAAAATCAATGTAAAAGTTTCGCGAAGAGAAAAAAAACAGGATGCAACAAGTTTCAACAGTTCAACAAATTCTACGAACATAAATCAGCATGCAACAAGTTCCAAAATCAGCATGCATCCAGTTTCACGAAGAAAAATCAGCACTCAACAAGCTCCACAAACATAAATCAGCACGGTCAAGTTCCATGATCAAAATTGGCTTCAAGACAAGAAAAAAATTAATGTGCAAGTTTCACGAAGAGAAAAATCAACATGCAACAAATTTCATGAACAAAAAACCATCATGCAACAAGTTCCATGAACAACAATCAGTTTCACAAGGAGAAGAATCAGTATACAAGTTTCGCGAAAAGAAAAAGCAACATGCAACAAGTTTCACGAACAAAAAAAATCAGCACGCAACAAGTTCCAGAATCAGAAAAATATGCATGCAGTATGTTCCATGGACAAAATTAGTTTTAGGAGGAGAAAAAAAAATCAATATGCAAGTTGCACGAAGAGAAAAAATCAACATGCAACAACTTTCACAAATAAAAAAGAGCGTGCAACAAGTTCCCTGAACTAAAAAAACAATCAACAAGCAACAAGTTCCATTAACAGAATCAATTTCACGAGGTGAAAAATCAAAGTACAAGTTTCGCAAAGACAAAAAACAGGATGCAACAAGTTTCACAAACAAACAAAAATCATCACTCAACAAATTCCATGAACACAAATCAGCATGCAACAAGTTCCAAAAACTTCGTGGAACTTGTTGCATGCTGAATTTTTTTCTTCGCGAAAGTTAAACATTGATTTTCTCCCCGTTAAACTGATTTTGTTCGTGGAACTTGTTGCGTGCTGATGTTTTATTCCTGAAACTTGTTGAATGTTTATTTTTCTCTTCGTGAAACAAGTACATTAATTTGTTTTCTACCTAGTGAAACTAATTTTGTTCATGGAACAAATTGCATGCATATTTCTTTGTTCCTGATCCATGTTAAATGTTGATTTTTCTCTTCGTGAAACTTCTACCATGATTTTCCTCATTGAGAAAGCTGGTTTAAGTTTCGCGAAGAAAAAAATTCAGCATGCAACAAGTTCCACGAAGAAAAATTCGGCATGCAACAAATTCCACGAAGAAAAATCAGCACTCAACAAGTTCCACAAACATAAATCAGCACGGGCAAGTTCCTCGAACAAAATGGGCTTCAAGAGAATAAAAAAAAATCAATGTGCAAGTTTCACGAAGAGAAAATCAACATGCAATAAGTTTCAGGAACAAAAAACCATCATGTAACAAGTTCGATGAACAAAATCAGCACGCAACAAGTTCCTTGAACAAAATCAGTTTCACGAGGATAAAAATCAATATATAAGTTTCACAAAGAGAAGAAAAAGCAACATGCAACAAGTTTCATGAACAAAAAAAAATCAGAACGCAATTAGTTCAAGAATCAGAAAAATATGCATGTAGTATGTTCCACAGAAAAAATTAGTTTTAGGAGGAGAAAAAAATCAATGTACATGTTTCACAAAGAGAAAAAAATCATAATGCGCCAAGTTTCACGAATAAAAACAGGATGCAATATGTTCCAAAAACTAAAAAAAAACAATCAGCACGCAACAAGTTCCATTAACAAAATCAGTTTCACGAGGTGAAAAATCAATGTAAAAGTTTCGCAAAGAGAAAAAAAAGGATGCAACAAGTTTCGCACACAAAACAAAAAATCATCACTCAACAAATTCCACGAACATAAATCAGCACACAACAAGTTCCAAAATCAGCATGCATCTAGTTTCACGAAGAAAAATCAGCACTCAACAAGCTCCAGAAACATAAATCAGCACGGTCAAGTTCAATGAACAAAATTGGCTTCAAGACAAGAAAAAATTCAATGTGCAAGTTTCACGAAGAGAAAAATCAACATGCAACAAATTTCATGAACAAAAAACCATCATGCAACAAGTTCCATGAACAACAATCAGTTTAACAAGGAGAAAAATCAGTATACAAGTTTCGCGAAGAGAAAAAAGCAATATGCAAGAAGTTTCACGAACAAAAACAAATCAGCATGCAACAAGTTCCAGAATCAGAAAAATATGCATGCAGTATGTTCCATGGACAAAATTAGTTTTAGGAGGAGAAAAAAAAATCAATGTACAAGTTTCACGAAGAGAAAAAATCAACATGCAACAAGTTTCACAAATAAAAAAGAGCATGCAACAAGTTCCCTGAACTAAAAAAAAACAATCAACAAGTAACAAGTTCCATTAACAAAATCAATTTCACGAGGTGAAAAATCAAGTTTTCAGTTCATTCTAAGAGTTATTATTTAAAATGCAAAAATATTCTTAGAGTCTCTTAGCAAAAGTTATAATTTTTAATTAAAGGAAGAAAAATACCTGAAAATTTTAATTTATTTTTTTTTCGTATATGCTATAAGTGATTTGATACTACATTTTAAGGACGAAATAATTAATAAGTTACAATGGTTAATATGACATGTATTAAAAACGAGTGTCGAATTTGTTTTGATTCAGACAGATATGGGTTATGGAGTTATGGGTTACATTAGTTTTTACTATGGGGCGTGATCGTCTCTTACTACGTTGCTAGCTACCGCTGCAACCCGGATTCTTAACATTGAACTTGATCGTCGCTTGCTAGGTTGCTAGCTACCGCTGCAACCCGGATAATATTTATCATAAATGATTCAGTTAGTATAGGCTAAAGTTCTTTCTTTATTATAATTTTATATTCCTTAGCATTGGACTGATCGTTTCTTACTAGGTTGCTAGCTACTGCTGCAACCCGAATTGACATATATAGTTATGAGAGGCAGCGTGGCCGAGTTTTCCAAGGCGCTGGTGTTACCCACTAGCCTCTTCGAAGGCGTGGGTTCAAATCTTACCGCTGGTACACGATTATGATTTATGTACAAAAATCAAATATCTTTGAAAAGACTGCAGTATGAAAAGACATCAAAAATGCAGTTTTTAGTGGAAAAATTTATTCACTTTTAGAAATAACTGATTTTGATTACAAAAGATTTTTAACCCAATTAATTTCCTTTAACTGAGCCATTGAACAACTCTCTACGATGTTCCAGTGCCAAGCTATCTGTGGAAAAGAAAAAAAAAGAAAAAATTTCTCGTTTAGGCAGAATTTTGTAGTAGCTGCCACTTTTCTTCATTTTCAAGTCTATATATTTCCCTTGATATTCAAGCCAAGGGACAGAAAGTTTCCTATATAGGGGTTTCAGACAAGGCGGTTATAATGGTATACTTTTTGTTTTGATCTGACTCTTTCTTTAGGAGCTATGGGTTTTTATGTTTCTTAACATTGGACGTGATCGTTTCTTACTAGGTTGCTAGCTACCGCTGCAACCCGGATAACTTAAATACCGCTGCAACCCGGATGCTGTGAAATTACAAACAGGAAAAATCCCTATGGCCTTTTCTTAATTGAGATAGTAAGAGAAACCTGGCTTCAACCTACGATTATAACGTCATAGATTAATCCTTAACATGAAATATGCAGTTTTTTTGTAATAAATTGATCACATTTTAAAAACTTATTTTTTCAATTACATAAAAGCTTTTAGCCACATCAATTTTCTTTAAAATGAGTCATTAAACAGCTCTCTACGATGTTCCAGTGCAAAGTTGTCTGAGGAGGAAAAGAAAAACCACTGACTATAATTAACTTGACTGATCCTTTATGCAACATTTAACATAAACACTATTAATCAGGTATTTTAATATATTCTATATGGTCTAGTGATTAAATTAGGTGGCTCTCATTCAGTTGGCCCGAGTTTGATTCCCGGTATTTAAAATGTTTTACCTATGATGAAATTTTAAGAAAAATACTTAAAATTAATTTGTGTTATACTATTTTATCTAAAGATGAATTTGTGTTACATTATCCTCTTTAAATTGATTCCTTTCAATACTTCAGCTACTATGGGCTACAGTTCTTTCTTTAATGTAACAAAAAAACTGCATTTTTGATGTCTTTTCATACTGCATGACCCATCTTTTCAAAGACTGTAACCCGTAAACCTCACTGTACTACAAACAGGAAAAAGCCTATGGCTTTTTCTTAATTGGAATAGTAAGAGACGTCCTGGCTACAACCTACGATTATGACATCATTGATCAATCTTTAACCTGAAGTTATAGTCTTATTTTAGTTACCATGGGCTGGAAGTTCGTTCTTTACTGTACCAGTGCCAAGCTATATGTGGAGTTACTAACCTATACTATAATTAAGCGGCGTATAAAATTTAGTATAGGCAAGAGGTCGTTCTTTATTATAAAATTTGTTCTAAATCATTAGTCTTACGAAGACATATACTAATAACCCTAACAGGTTCATTTTCTCCATATTTGAAAAACATTGCTTTTCCTTCTCTGTTGATAGGTATACTTGTATATATATTTCTATTACTGCTACATAAACTGCAATTACTTCTGCCAAAATTAATATACGAAGTTTCTAAGAAGTACGCCTCCGTATATTCACTGTGTTGTCGAATATTTTCCATTGCATCTATAAACCGCTCCGCAGTTGCCAATCTATACCTTGGAAGCTTTTCATTAAACTGACAACACTTCTTTTGGATATTACTATGAAGTTTAGCCAGAGTATTTCTAGCCGACTTTTCAACAGCATCCGCTCTTTCAGAGAGAATTTTAATCTGTAATTTTGAATACTTTTCGTGATTCTGGTTAAACATACGTAAAATCTTTCTCAATTTACGGATATCAGCCTGCATTTTTGCCATCTTCTTGTATTTCTGAATGTAATTTTTCCCTTTCTCCTTATGTGTTCTTCGGTACAACCTCGCAGAGAATTTAATTTTTTCATTATAGCTTTTGTCACCCCAGTAACGCTCCTTGATGTTTTGTTTGGCTCTCTCAATTTTTACTTATTGATACACCTGGTCGGTTGAATACCTTTGCTTTTCTTTGTTCTTATATTTGGTTCGGTAATCTTCATCATTGTGGTAACACTCCTGGATCTTTTGTTTGGCTGTCTCAATTTTTTCATGTCTATAAACTAAATCATTATAATAACGCTGTTTGTCACTATCAATTTTTGCATGTCTATAATCTTCATCATTGTGATAACGCTCCTTGCGGTTTTGTTTCGCTCTCTCAATTTTTACTTCTCGATACGCCTGGTCGATTGAATACCTTTGCTTTTCCCTTTTCAAGATGCTATCTCTTTTTTTTGTGTAGTACTGTTTTTTTTAACTTGCGTGTAGCTTGCTTTGATTTAACCATTATTTAATCATTAGTTGAATGTTTAAGTCACGTATCAAATACCAAGAACCTATCAAAAAATCAAAATAATTTTAAAACTCTTAGGTATTTTTCTACTCTAAATTAAAAGATTAAAACTACTGCTCAGATAACATAAATATTTTTGCAGTTTATAACTTTAGTGATTCTGAACTGAAAACGAAAATAAAATAAAAAATTATTTTTTCAATTTTTACGTCACGTCCCTTATTGCGTCATACATGGTTATTTAATAATATTTTATATTACTATATTTTATATTTTATGATTAAAAAATGTAATTAGAGTTCGTTCTTTATTATAATTAGCCACCAGTCTCTTCAGAGGCGTGGGTTCAAATCTTACCACTGGTATACGATTATGATTTACGTAAAAAAATAAATATCTTTGAAAAGACTGCAGTATGAAAAGACATTAAAAATGCAGTTTTTAGCGGAAAAATTTATTCTCTTTTAGAAATAGTTTATTTTAGTTACAACAAATTTTTAACCCAATTAATTTCCTTTGGAATGAGCCGTTGAACAACTCTCCACGATGTTCCAGTGCCAAGCTATCTGTGGAAAAGAAAGAAGAAAAAAGAAAAAAAATATGCCGTTTGTGGAGAATAACGTGGTTAAAGTAAATTTTCTTGATTTTCAAGCCAATATATTTTCTTTGTTATTCAAGCCAAAGGACGGTATGTTTCCTATATAAGGGTTTCGGACAAGGCGGTTCTAATGGTGTACTTTTTATTTTGATCTGACTCTTTTTTTTAGGAGCTAGGGGTTTTTATATTTCTTAATATTGGACGTGATCGTCTCTTACTAGGTTGCTAGCTACCGCTGCAACCCGGAATACTATTGATACGATTCGCTCTTACTATACACTTCATTGCCACGAACTGTTTGATAATCAATTAGAAAGGCCCATTTTATAATCGAACTTTTATGTAAATTATTACAAACTTTTAGTCTCCTAGTAATATTAAGTTATTATAGGCTTTAATATTCGTTCTTTAATTTAAACCTATCGCTACAACCTGGATTTTTTATTTAACATAAACTTCATTAATCAAATGTTTTAATGCATCCTATACGGTCTAGTGGTTAGGATAGCTTGCTCTAACTCAGTTGGTCCAGGTTCAATTCTCGGTATAGGAAATTTTTGCCATTGATGATTTCTTCAGGAAAGGTTATAACTGTACCGATCCTATATGTAAATGGGTTCAAATATTACCGCTGGTATACGATTATGATTTATTTACAAAAATCAAATATCTTTGAAAAGACTGCAGTATGAAAAGACATCAAAAATGCAGTTTTTAGTGGAAAAATTTATTCTCTTTTAGAAATAATTTATTTTAGTTATAAAAGGTTTTTAACCCAATGAATTTCCTTTAAAATGAGCCATTGGAAAATTCTCACGATGTTCCAGTACCAAGCTATCTGTGGAAAAGAAAGAGGAAAAAAGAAAAAAATATGCCGTTCGTGGAGAATAACGTGGTTAAAGTCAATTTGCTTGATTTTCAAGCCAATATATTTTCTTTGTTATTCAAGCCAAAGCACGATAAGTTTCCTATATAGTTGTTTTGGACAAGGCGGTTCTAATGGTGTACTTTTTGTTTTGATCTGACTCTTTTTAGGAGTTAGGGGTTTTCATATTTCTTAACATTGGACGTGATCGTCTCTTACTAGGTTGCTAGCTACCGCTGCAACCCGGATTATGTACAATAATCAAACATCTTTTAAAAGACTGCTGTATGAAAAGACGTCAAGAATGTAGTTTTTAGAGAAAAATTTATTCTCTTTTAGAAATAATTTAGTTTCGTTACAAAAGATTTTTAACTCAATTAATTTCCTTTAAAATGAACCATTGAACAACTTTCTACGATGTTTCAGTGCCAAGCTATCTGTGAAAAAGAAAGAAAGAAGAAAGAAAAAATATGCCGTTAGGCAGAATGTTGTAGTAGCCACCACTTTTCTTGATTTTCAAGCCAATTTATTTCCTTTGCTGTTCAAGCTAAGGGACAGAAAGTTTCCTATATAGGGGTTTCGGATAAGGCAGTTCTATTGGTGTACTTTTTGTTTTGATCTGACTTTTTTGAGGAGTTATGGGTTCTTATATTTCTTAATATCGGAAGTGATTGTCTCCTACTAGGTTGCTAGCTACCGCTGCAACCCGGATTATGTGAAAATATTGTCACAAAATGTATAATTTTTCATTTCATACAAACCTTGGTATGTCTGTAGTTAGAGCTTAGTTCTCTTAATAATAAGGTTGTGAGTTCAATCCCCATCGGGAGTAAAATTTTATTTGTTTTATATGTTTGTATGGGGGCGTGTTAAGAGATAAACTTAAGACAATGAGGCAGCTAACTAAGTCCAATATCTGCGTTGGTTTGTTCTTTCTTAGGTTTCAGCTATCTCTGCAGTCATGATGCCGATGAAATGTAATTTCTTAACGAATAAAATTCAAATGCACTTTGTTTCTTAATGTAAATAAAAAAAAATAAACGCGTATCCATGATCTCTCTTCTGGCAAAAAACAGAAAATTCCACATTTTTACAGATTGGAGCTTGAAACCTCTGCAGTAAGGTTCTCTAGTACGTTCAATGTGATGGTCTAAGTTTCATTAAGATTCTATGTGTTTGAGGGAATGTTTGCCCCTTTTTTCAAAAACAAGGGAAATTTTCAAAGGCTCCTAACTTCTGATGGATAGGAGTAAACTTGATGAAACTTACATATTTAAAATCAGCATAAAATCCAATGCTTTTGATGTATCTATAGGTATCAGAGTTCTGTTTTATAGAGTTTCGGTTACTATTGAGACGAGTCTCTCTTACTATAGAGTTCGTTACCATGAACTTTTCGATTATAGAGAAGCCTGATTACAAATAGGAAAAGCCCACGTTTTTCTTCTTTGGAATAGCAAGAGACGATCATTAAAGAACCAGGTATCTAAGTAAGTCCATAACCTGTTCTTTAACATAAACTTCATTGATGAGATATTTTAATATATCCTAAATGGTGTAGTGGTTAGGATAGCTGATGAAAACTTAATGAAATCTATATAATTAAAATCAGCATAAAAATCTGATTCTTTTGTTGTATTTATTGTATCAAAATTCCGTTTTTTAGAATTTCGGTTACTATTGAGACGAGTCTCTCTTACTATACAGTTCTTTACCACGAACTGTTTAGTTATAAGGAAACCTAATTACAAATAGGACATACCCACGGCTTTTTCTTCTTTGGAATAGTAAAAGACGATCCTTAAAGAACCAGGTATCTAACTAAGACCATCATTTTTTTTAACATAAACTTCATTAATCAGATATTTTAATATATCCTCCATGGTCTAGTGGATAGAATAGCTGATTCTCACCCAGTTGACTATTGTTTGATTTCTGGTATGGGAAATTTTTACTTATGATGATTGCTTAACGAATATAATTAAAATAATCATATGTATAATGATTTCTTTTATTACTTCAGTTACTATGGGCTACAGTTTACTTCTTAATGAAAATTCTACTGACAAGCTAGCTGAAGAGAAAAAACGGGAAAAAGATGTCGTCGATAAAGAATATCGTAGTTCTAGCCACTTTTCTTATTTTTCAAGCCAACCTATTTTCTTTGTTGTTCAAGCCACGAGACTTTAGGGTCCTATATAGGAGTTTCAGACAAGTCGGTTCTAATTGTGCACTTTTTGTTTCGATCTGACACTATTTTTAAGAATTATGGGTTATTCTATTTCTTAGTATGGGAAGTTATCGTCTCTTACTATGTTGCTAGCTCCCGCTAAAGCCCCAATTTGATCTGACACTATTTTTAGGAGTTATGGGATATTGTATTTTTTAGTATTGGACGTGATCGTCCTTTACTAGGTTGCTAGCTACTGCTGCAACCCAGAAACTGTGAATTTACAAACATGGAAAAAACCTATGGCTTTTTCTGAATTGGAATAGCAAAAGACGACCTGGCTACAACTTATGATAAGGACGTCATTGAACAATCTTTAACATTCGTAAAAATTGATTATATTTTAAAAATTATTTTTTCAGTTACAAAAGGTTTTTAACCACATCAATTTCTTTAAAAATTTGTCATTAAACAAATCTCTACGATGTTCCAGTGCAAAGCTGTCTGAGGATAAAAAGAAAACGCACTGCCTATGATTAACTTGACTGATCCTTTATACAGCAGAAATTTGTAATAACCCTGATTACAAACAGGAAAACGCCTACGACTTTTTCTTATTAGGAATAGTAAAAGACGAACCTCAAGGAACCAAGCAGCTAACTAAGTCCATAATATACAATGGTTTTTTATTCTAATGATCGTCTTTTAATATCATGATTTTCAAGCCAATATGATTTCCTTGTTGTTCAAGCCAAGGAACGATAAGTTTTCTATATAGGGTTTCGATTCTCTATATAATTTCATAAGAAAAAATGATTTTATTTTAAAAATAATTTGTTTTGATTACAAAAGGTTTCTAACCCCATTATTTCCTTTAAAATGAACCATTGAACATCTCTCTACTATGTTCCAGTGACAAGCTATCTGTGGAAAAAAAGATGGCGTTTAAGCAGAATTAATTTAAAAAACTTTCCACAAATTAATTTTTTCAAAGAAAAGTAAAGAACTCCATTAAAAGAAAAAATGAGCAAAAATAAAATGAAATAATCTACCAAGCGTGAAACTATCACAAATCAGCATCGATAAATAAATGAAACCCAAAACGAACATAAATTACAATAATTAACCGAGTCAAAATGAAAACGAGTAGAAGTTAACATAAGTTGGGCGCAAAACTCCTATGTGTTCCCAAGGCCAGAACAAAATTTGCACTTTACTGAAAAAATATAAATGTTTTTACTTTTATAACTTTAATAAATCAAATAATATAAACATTTTGATTACTAAATATCAGTATATATATATTAAACTGACAATGAACATTCATTTGTATGTCTTGCTAGCTGGGGGATATGTTTGGACATGTATAGGAGGCATGTTTTTGTCTAGACAACATAATTTATTTCAAATATGTCCTGCAAACATAACAAACATCAACAAAACAAAGAAACATCAAACAACATAACCAACATTCATAACATAACCAATAAACGACATAACCATGAAACAACATCAACATAATATAACCAATAATAACATAACATCAACATAACATCTAACAACATAACCAACAAACACCATAACCATAAAACAACATCAAGGTAACATAACCAAGAAACCACATGACCATGAAACAACATCAACATAACATAACCAACAAAAATATAGCATCAACATAACAACATAACCATCAAACAACATCAACATAAAATAACAATAACATAACATCAATATAACATCTAACAACATAACAAAATAACCATCAACATAACATAACATAACATAACCATCAAACAACACAACCAACAATAACCATCAACATAACATAACCAACAATAAATAACCATCAAACAACACAACCAACAATAACCATCAACATAACATAACCAACAATAAATAACCATCAAAATAACCAACAAAGAACATCAGCACAACAACATAACAATAAAAAAACATCAACATAACATAACCAAGAAACGACATAACCATGAAACAACATCAACATAACATAATAACATCAAACAACATCAACATAACATAACCAACAACCAACAAACATCAAAACCGTCAAACAACATCAACATAACCAACAAACAACATAACCAAAAAACAACATAATATAACATAACAAAACATCAAATTACATAACTATCAAACATATATTAATTTTCCTATGTTAATTTCCTTATCTCTGCGCTTGAAATCCTGGCTACCTGTGCGTTTGAAATCCAATTGTATTTGTCCTATCTGTGCGCTTGAAATCCAACCACCTGTGGGCTTGAAACCTCAAGGCCCCCACAACTATCTCGGTCCGGGTTTTTATAATGGTTGTGATAGGGAAAGACCCTACTGTTTATTATTTATAGGCAGTGGATCAGACTCATTTCACAATACAGTTCTGGTATCATCGGAAAATTATGCAGTATTAGAAACAGTGGCAGGGTTACGAACTATTTGGTCAAATTACCAACTGATACTCTGCACCAGCACTGGAATGGAGCAAATACGCAATGCTAGAACAGCTAAGAATTGTATGGAAGAATTGTCAGCCTTATTTTTTTTTTAATTGGCGACTCGCTCCCAGGCATTCTGAATCCGGACTGCCTTCACGATGTTTACCACTTTCCTCTTGTGTAATTTTCTTGTATCTATTGAGTTACACTCTAGATCAGGGATTCTTTACTATTTGGGAAACTCGTTGAGTCAATCAAATGAAACTTTCTGGAATGAAGCAATGGTCCAAAATATATACTATGGAGGTATTTCCAAATTATTATCCTGTGATGATTTTGTGTTACTATCTCTACCCTTCTGTCATTTTTAGGGCATAGAAGATTGAATAGAAGACAGGACTCATCTTAATTTCCACAAAACGATTTTACCTAAATTTATTGTTTTTTTCTTTGACTCTAAGCGTTTAAAATACAATTTCTGTTATCTTAGCTTAAGCTTAATCTGTGTCAATAATTTTTTTTTTTAATTTGACATATCAAAAATCACTAAACTTCATAAATAAAATTGTACACAAACATGATACAAAAAAAAAACACTTTTCTTGTGGGTCAATTTACTATAGATCTATTTTGAAGAACATAATTTCGGCATGCGAACTTTGTTCACCTTTCACAGAGTGCCCAATAGATTTTAAGAATGTTGTTTATTGGTTGAATATAATAATTTCCATTGATATTCCATTGAAATTACAGCAAACTTTTTTCTGCACCAGAATTACGGGAAATTGAGATCCCTTGGTTTCTTTGAGATGCCTCTTTAGCGCTTTTTCCAGAATCTTTGAAGCTAATTTAATTCTAGGTATTCAGAAAATGTTAACAAAAAACGCTCTCAAACCCCTTATACTAGAGCAGAGAGCTATAGACCTCTGCAAGTATGTGGTCGTTAGACTGTCGTCTGGCTCAAAGAAAGGGAGAAAACAGGTGTTTTTTATAACTAAATCAGTGACCCTGATCTCAGTTCATTAAAGTTCCGCTATATCAGTGAAGTAGCGTTTGTGAAAACTCCTCATATGTTATCTGCGTCAGAGTAGCCTATCTGGTCAAACCAAGATTCATCAAATCATGGACATCCATAACCTTTGAGTTGGAATAGCTGACTTGGCCAGGAAGAATATCCGTGGGACAGGGAAGTATATTTATGAGGTGGAGAAACCAAAAATTCCAAATCTTCTAGTTAATTTCCAAATATTTGACAAATTTAGAAATGCTTCACCTCTACACCAAATGGCTAAGGATGAAATCTTGCACAATATTTCCATAAACTTGATGGCAGTACCTTTCGTAGAGAATAGCGGTCTTTGACAACACTCCACCAAAATAAAATAAAAAATGCGTTGACTTTTGTACAATAAAGATACTGGGATGTGTGCTACCTTTGGCACAGACAAATAAACAAACATAAACAAAATATCAAAAACTACCAATGCTTGCTTACGACTTTAATTTTTGGCTTCAATGTCTGACCACGGTAATTGAAAATAATTTGAAAATGATGCTTAAACAGACATTAGAAACAAATAACAACAAACTTTTCAACTCAGTTTCCAAGAGCCTCTCTTAGTAGTACCAAAAGAAGAGGCCAAAAAATTTACACAAATGTAAAAATAAAGGAATTTATACAGTCGGAGAGTTCAAACAGCAGTGGCATATGCTGTTATGGTATATAACAGATTAGGCTATCCTGAACTATTTTGTCTCTTTTTTATAGGAGGGGTTTTTCTTTCTAAGATGGGATCTCCCAATAAATCAAACCTAGGAGTCTAACTTTTAACATTAATAGGTTTATTCATATTGCTTGTATCTTGCCGATTTGTCTGGTTTAAATACGGCCAAACCTAACCCTGTCTACCTTTATATTGTTTTCTGAAACGCAACATCTTGCAAGCATGCGTAACTCTTTTCTCGTAATTTTTTGGCAATGGTTCCTAATTCAATTAAATAAAAAAAACAAGTTTTTTAAGCTGAAAGTAAGGAGCGACATTAAAACTTAAAACGAACAGAAATTATTCCGTATATGAAAGGGGATGTCCCCTCTTCAACGCCTCGCTCTTTACGCTAAAGTTTGGGTTTCCCACAACGTTATTTTTTTAAAAAATAAAAAACTTTAGCGTAAAGAGCGAGGCGTTGAGAAGGGGACATCCCCTTTCATATACGGAATAATTTCTTTTCGTTTTAAGTTTTAATGTCGCTCCTTACTTTCAGTTTAAAAAACGTGTTTTTTTTATTTAATTTCTGATCGTTTTTTAGTTAATGCAGCTTTTATTTTGGCTCACCGTCATTGAATGAGTAAAACAAAATTTGCATATTAATTTTACTTTTCTTTTGCTAAATGGCTTTCTCTAAATTTGGTTCTGGCGTAATTTACAAATTAACTTACGTAACGAATTTCTATATTCGCATATTTTTATTACGTATATTATGGGGTTCGCCCCCTAGGCAATACCTCGCTCTTTACGTTAAATCCAAATCGTGTTCCAATTCTTTAAGAATGACTCCTTATTCGCAAAGGCCGTTAATTATAATAAATATCTCTGATGAAAGTACAAAAAATTTGTTCCCTTGTGAATCAGATGAAATTGGGAAAAAAGGGGCGTGGGAGGGGGCCAAGTTACCCTCCAGCATTTTTGGACTCTGAAAAGGGCACTATAACTTTTAATTTCCGTTCGAATGAGCTCTCTCTTGATGTTGTAGGACCAAGGGGTCGGTACGATTACCCCTTAAAAAAAATAATAAATACGCATCCGTGATCTCTTCTGGCAAAAAATACAAAGTTGCCCATTTTTGCAGATATGAGCTTGAAACCAATGTAATAAGATTTTCTGATACGCTGAATCTGACGGTGTGATTTTCATTAAAATGAGCGTGGGAGGGGGCCTTGTTGCCCTCCATTTTCTTGGTCACTCAAAAAGGGCACTAGAACTTTTAATTTCCGTTACAATGAGCCCTCTTACGATATTCTAGGACCACTGGGTCAATACGATTACCCCTGGGAAAAAGACAAAAAAAAAAAACAACAAATAAACACGCATCCGTGATCTTTCTTCTGGCAAAAAAGGGAAAATTCCACATTTTTGTAGATAGGAGCTTTAAACCTCTACAGTAGGGTTCTCTGATACGCTGAATATGATAGTATGATTTTCATTAAGATTGTAAATCTTTTAGGGGGTCTTTCCCCCTTTTTTCGAAAATCAGCCAAGTTTTTTCAGGCGCGTAACTTTTGACGAGTAAGATTAAACTTTATGAAACTTATTTGAAATCAGAATTAAAATCTGATTCTTTTTATGTATCTATTGGTATCAAAAATCCGTTTTTTAGAGTTTCGGTTACCATTGAGTCCGGTCGCTCCTTACTTACAGTTCGTTACCACGAACTGTTTGATTACAATTTTGTCATGGAGAAAATTTAAAGAGCCGGCACGTGCAAAGAGCAGATAGTTATTTTCAAGCAAGTCCCTTTTTCTCCCGAATATATTTTCTTCATTATATTTTGTTCATCTTAGCAAAGGCTCCATCTTAGGGACCCTGGCTCTTCTATGGTTTTGGGCTGACCGTACTTTTCAACTTTCTTCAATTTAAGCTTTTTTCTAATTTCTAAAATTAGTATATTAGTATTATTTTTCGGATCGAACGGTTGATATAATGCATTTCCATCTTAAGGGCACTGGCCCTTCTAGGGTTTGAGGCTGACCCTGCTTTTCAACTTTCTCTGATTTAAGACTTTTTCTAATTTCTTATCTTAGTATATTATTATTATTTTTTGGGCCGAATGGGTCAGATTATACAGCTCTGCCTTAGGAGTGGTGATCTTTCTAGAATTTGAAGGTGAAGGTGCTTTTCAACTTTCTTTAATTTAAGCATATTTTTTATTTCTTATCTTAGCATGTTTTTTTTATTCTTTGTACCAAACGGATGAGGTTATTCGGCTACGTCTAAGGCGTTATATCCCTTCTAGGGTTTGAGGCTGACTGTGCTTTTCGACTTTCTTTGATTTGAGCCTTTTTCGTAATATCTAACCTTATCATATTTTGACCTAACTGATAAAATTATACACCTGTGTCGTATGGACACTTACCCTTCTCGGTTTTGCAAGCACGCGCCCTATTCAAATTTCTTCAATTGATGCCTTTTTGCGCATATCTTACCTTGCCGTATATTTTTCTAAGTCATAGAGGTAGGGGGCGCCTCATGACATCTCAGCAGGACATAGGATGCGTCCCTTCTATCCCTGGGCTCTTATGGAGTTTGGGACTGCCCTTGGTCTTTCTTCTTTAATTTACACGTTTTTGCTTATGTTTTACTGTTTATGTAATTTTAACTTTTTTTTGTTAAGTTTTAAACACCATTCCCTGTAATTTCATGATTTTTAAACCTGGTTTTATATTTATCAAGTTTTAGTGTTCCTCTTTTTCTAATAAAATTAATATTGGAAATTTTGCTTTTTCAAAACCTTTAACTTTTTGCAATTTTAAATTTTAACTTTTATTTTACATATTTCTTATCTTTTTCAAGATTTCTGTGCTTCATCAGGGGCATACGGATATTTTGGGACTCACAACCCTGACTTTTCAAGACCCCGTTCGCAATCATTCTATTAAGGGGGCTTTTGTAGCGACCGTCCTCTTCGATTGTTTTTGTAGAGTGTTGATTGAAATATTAGGATTTGGTATTAGCCCTTTTCCCTCTTATTTTTGAAATATTATTACAGTTCTTGTTATCAAACAGTTCGTGGTAACGAACTGTAAGTAAGGAGCGACCCGACTCGATGGTAGCCTAACCGAAACTCTAAAAAACAGAATTTTGATACCAATAGATACATAAAAAGAATCAGATTTTTATTCTGATTTCAAATAAGTTTCATAAAGTTTAATCTTACTCGTCAAAAGTTACGCGCCTGAAAAAACTTGGCTGATTTTCGAAAAAAGGGAGAAAGACCCCCTAAAAGATTTACAACCTTAATGAAAATCACACCATCATATTCAGCGTATCAGAGAACCCTACTGTAGAGGTTTCAAGCACCTATCTACAAAAATGTGGAATTTTCCCTTTTTTGCCAGAAGAAAGATCACGGATGCGTTTTTATTTGTTTTTTTTTTCTTTTCCCCAGGGGTAATGGTATTGACCCAGTGGTCCTAGAATATCGTAGGAGGTTTCATTGGAACGGAAATTAAAAGTTCTAGTGCCCTTTTTAAGTGACCAAAAAAAATGGAGAGCAACTAGGCCCCCTCCCACGCTAATTTTTTTCTCAAAGTCACCCAATTAAAATTTTGAGATAGCCATTTCATTCAGCATCGTCCAAAATCTAATAAATATGTATTTTAGGATGACTTAATCCCCCACAGTTACCAGGGAAAGGGCTGCAAGTTATGAACTTTGCCCATTGCTTACATATTGTATTGGTTATTGGGAAGTATACAGACATTTTTAGGACTGCTTTTGTCGGGGGGGGAGGGGCTAGAGGAGGGGGTTACTCGGGAGAATCTTTCCGTGGAGGATGTTTCTTTGGGGCAAGGGACATTTCTATGAAGGGGGCGCCGGATTTCCGAGCATTATTAAAAAAACAATCAGAAATTAAATTTAAAAAAACAAGTTTTTTCAACTGAAAATAAGAAGCAACATTAGAACTTAAAACGAAAAGATAATATTACGTTTAAGAGGGGGGTCTCCCCCAAGTCAATACCTCGCTCTTTACGCTACAGTTTTTTTTTTTAGTGCTTTCAAAACAGCTATCTATTCTAATTAAACGGCCTTTGTGATTCAGGGGTTTGTGAATTGAATTTTTTTTTTAACTTTTAACGTAAAGAGCGTGGTATTGACAAAGGGGAGAACCCCCTCATATACGGTATAGCACATACGTAATAAAAAAAACAAAAAAACAAGCGGCACGGCTCAATAGTAATGGAAACTCTTAAAAACAGAAATTTGATATCAATAAATGAATCAAAAGGATAGGCTTATAATGCTGATTCTAAATATATAAATTTCATTAAGTATAGCATTACACATCAAAGGCTACGAGCCGGAGAAAATTTACCTGATTTTTTAAAGAGGGGGTAAACATCCCCTACAAGTGAAAGACTTTTAATGAAAATCACACCGTCAGATTCAGCGTATCAGAAAACCCTATTACATAGGTTTCAAGCTCATATCTGCGAAAATCTGCAACTTTGTATTTTTTGCCAGACGAAAAATATACGAATATAGAAGTTCGTTACGTAAGTTAATTTGTAAATTACGTCAGAAGCAAATTTAGAGACAGCCATTTAGCAAAAGAAAATTAAAAATTTTATGCAAATTTTGTTTACTTATTCAATGACGGTGAGCCAAAATAAAAGCTGCATTAACTAAAAACGATCAGAAATTAAATAAAAAAAAACAAGTTTTTTAAACTGAAAGTAAGGAGTGACATTAAAACTTAAAACGAACAGAAATTATTCCGTTTATGAAAGGGGCTGTCCCCTCCTCAACGCCTCGCTCCTTACGCAAAAGTTTGACTCGGTCTCACAATTTTATTATTTAAAACAATAAAAAACTTTAGCGTAAAGAGCGAGGCGTTGAGGAGGAAACAGCCCCTTTCATATACGGAATAATTTCTGTTCGTTTTAAATTTTAATGTCACTCCTTACTTTCAGTTTAAAAAACTTGTTTTTTTATTTAATATTAACAAGAATTAAGGGTATTAGCCGGTTTTGTTATAAATATGTTTTGTTCATTATATTTTTTATCTTAGCATATTTGTATTCTTTTTCAGATTGAATGGATGAAATCATATGGCTCCATCCTGGGGTTCTGGCCCTTCGAGGGTTTCGGACTGCCCATTCCTTTCGACTTTCTTTAATTTAGATCCTTTTGGTTATATCTTACGTTACTGTACCTTTTTTTTTAGTCATGGAGATAGGTTAAGAGGATAAAAGAGCGGCGTTATAGGTGTATGGTGTCTTAAAGTGTATGGTGTATGGTGTCTTAAAGGATTGGTGTCTGAAGCCTATGATTTGGAAGATTAGTCTGGTATTTCGAGGTTTTACTTGCCTGATATTTATGATTTAGACTTTTCTGAGCTACGTTTCTTAGTCTTTTATAAGAATGTGGCGAATTTCTAATTTCGATGTTTAGTTTTATGTATTTTGGGAATTATCTTATCTGGAACTTATGATTTGACCTTTTCCAAGTTTGGTATCTTAGCCTTTCATACCTGTGTGCTGTCTGAAATTTATAATTTAGGATGTTTAGTTTCGTATTTCGTGGTTTGGCTTGTCTGGAACTTACGACTTGGCCTTTCCCGAGTTTGGTTTCTTACCCTTTCATAAGTGTGTGCCGTCAGACATTTATGATTTGAGATGTTTATGGTATTTCGTGGTTTGAATAGTCTGGAACTTTTGATTTCGCCTTTTCTGAGTTTGGTTTTTTAGCCTTTCATAGGCGTGTGTTATCTTAAATTTGAAATCTGGGATGTATAGTTTGATATTTTGTGGTTTGTGTTTGGATTCTGAAATTTTTATTTTTGGATGTTAAGTGTGTTATTTCGTGGTTTGACTTGTCTGGAATATATGATTCCAGACAATACACACCTATGAAAGGCTAAGAAGCCAAAATCTTAAAAGGCGAAATCATAAGTTTTAGACAAATCGAACCACGAAACACCAAACCAAACATCCCAAATTATAAATTTCAGACAACACACGCCTATGAAAGGCAAGGAAACTAAACTTGATAAGGCAAAATCATAAGCTCCAGATGAATCAAACCAGAAAATATCAAATTAAACATTCAAATTTTTAAATTTCAGACACCATACAGCTATGAAAGCCTTAGAGATAAAACCCGGCAAATGTCAAATCGTAAGTTCCAGACAAGTTCAACCTTGAAATACCAAACTAAACATCCCAAAGCATAAAATTTCAGACAAAACACACCTATGATAGACAAAGAAGCCAAAATCAGAAAAGTCCAAATCATAAGTTCCAGACAAGTCAAACCACGAAATACCAAACTAAACATCCCAAATTTTAAATTTCAGACAACACGTAGCTATGAAAGGCTAAGAAACTAAACTCGCAATAGGTTCAGAAGTTCCAGACAAGTAAAACCCTAAATACCAAACCAAATGAGGGTGCAAAGAGGCGGAAGGCACATTCTATGTCCTTATGGGAAGTTTTGAAATGCTCTTTATCTACATGACTTGGAAAAAAAGTATGGTAAGGTAAGATATGAGCAAAAGGGCCTGAGCTTAAAAAAAACGTTGACTAGGCCACGTGCTCACATAACCGAGAAGAGCCAGCATCCCTGAGACAGAGAAGTGTAATGTCACCCGTTTGGTCTTAAAAATGATTTAAAAACTATGCTAATGTTAGATATTCGAAAAAGGCTTAAACCAAAGAAAGTCGAAAAGCACGATCAGCCTCAAAGCCTAGAAGTGTCAGTACCCCTAAAATAGAGCTGTATTATTTTACCCGTTCAGTCCAGTAAATAATAAAACAGGTTAAGATAAGAAATTAGATAAAACGGCTTAAATTAAAGAAAGTTGAAAAGCACGGTCAGCCCCAAACCCCAGAAGGCCTAGTGACCCCAAGACTGAACCATACAATCTCACCCGTTCGGTTCGAAAAATAATAAAAACATGCTAAGATAAGACATTTGAAAAAGGCTTAAATTAAAGAAAGTTGAAAAGTACGGTCAGCCCCAAACCCTAGAAGGGCCAAGATGCCTTAGACAGAGCCTTATAATCTCACCCATTTGGTAAAACAAAAATTTAAAAATATGCTAAGATGAACAAAATACAATGAATAAAACATATTCGTAAGAAATGGGAACGTTTTTTGAAAACAATATGCTCGTATTGTGTGTTGACTCTTCAAACTTCCCCATGATAAAATTGCAATTAGCTTTTTTTAACTTAACTTAATAAGAGTTTTATTTACAATAAACAAATAAATAGACCAACTGCTAGAAGCAAACTTGTTTAGGCTATACACCCTTCAAAAAATCCTGATATTTACATCAATATCAACAACAGAAAACAATACTAAATAAGAAGGAAAACAAAGAAAACAGAAGAAAAAAATAAGAAAAGGCACGGCACAACCTCCTGCAACTTAGTGCGACTCATAAATAAAAAAACAAACTATAACTGATTCTCACTGTTCTCTCACTACCACCCTCTCAAAACGACACACAAAAAGAAATACAGCTGAGAAACCACTAGAAAGAAAATCGCTAAAAAATATTATACTCTCCAAAACACAGAGACTCTAACCTAATTCTAAAACCAGCAATATTTTCTTCAACTAATAAGTTATTGGGTAAACTATTATAAAACCCTGGTCCAACGTGACGGATAGAGAAAATGATCTTCATGCTGAAGCCTGAGGTTGTCTTATCTGGAATGCTGTTCTGGTTGAGTATTCGTGGACATTACATCCAGCCACGAACATTTGACTGAAGCATTGTGGCAATAATCCCCGCTCATATTTAAACAAAAACAAAGCTGAATAAAATTTAGAGGCTCCATGTAAAGGCAGAATTCATTGTTCAACATATCTCCTTCTCACTGATGCACCTTTTTTATCACCAGAAAGCACTCTAATAGCTGAGATCTGCATCGCACGAAGCGCAAATAAATGTGTGGGGAAAGTGCTCGACCAAACAACATTACAGTACAAAAGGTACGGGTGAACAGTAGAAAAATACAATGACCTTATTACATCACATGGAAAAAAAGATTCTTCAGCTTTCTCATAGTCCCAACATTCCTTGTAATCCTGCTACTTAACAAATCTATGTCAGGTTTATAACTTAAACTTTCATCTATCAGGACGCCAAGGTACTTGACAGTCTTTAGTCGCTGGATTGAAGTATCAGCAAGTCTAAGCTCATTAATCCATGGATAGTATTTGGGGCTTCTTCCATAAAACAAAAATTCTGATTTAGTATTATTTAACTTCAGTTAACTAGCTCTAGTTCATTTACTAATTTGGTTCATACCTGCAATAAGCTTCTCCATGAGTTGCAGTTCCGTTTTTTTTTCCGTCTTCCGTCTTCACTGTCACTGTAAAATGTTCATCATCCGCAAATAGCGCAATAATTAACTTTATATTTTCACTGACGGGAAAATTCAGGTCAAACTACAAATCCCCCACAGCTCCGCACAAGTCATTAATGAAAGTTAAAAACAATGTAAACCCCAGTACAGAGCCTTGTGGCATACCCCATTCAACTTTCTTTGTACCCGATACAGCACCACCCTCACTCACATACAAAGAAGGATTATGAAGGAAAGACCTTAAAAGACCTAAGAACGCTCCTCGAAATCCATATTTATCTAGTTTTGCAAGCAGAATACCATGATCAACTGAATTAAAGGCCTTCACAATATCAAGAAAAATTGAAGCCACTTTCCAACCAGCATCCAGGGCATTATTTACGAGTGTGACCAAAAACGGAACTGCCTGATCCGTCGACATTCCTTTTCGGAATCCAACCTGGGATGGACTCGGAAGTCTCCGTGATTCTAGAAACTCTACCATTCTAGCATTTATTATTTTCTCAAACACTCTACTTAACACTGGGAGAAGAGAGATAGGTCTATAATTGTGGAAAGAATCCTCATCACCACCTTTACCTAGTTCTTAGCTTAACAGGAAAAAGAAGAATGAAAATAAGCTTGTTTTTCAATAATTTACAAAATATTGCGATAGAGGGAAAGGAGAACAGCAAAGGATACAGGGGATGGGTGGGGGAGGGGTAGAAAGAGAGGTGTTCAGGATCCAAAAAAAGTTTTAAAACAAGATATTTTGTGTATCTATGTTTACAACCCTTATCACCACATTTAATTCATTCAGGAACTATTACCAGAAAATCAAACAGTTCGTGGTAACGAACTGTAAGTAAGGAGCGACCCGGCTCAATGGTAACCGAAACTCTAGAAAACGGGTTTTTGATATAAATAGATATATCAAAAGAATCAGATTTCAATGCTGATTTCAAATATATAACTTTCATTAAGTTTAGTACTACCTATCAAAAGTTACGCGCCTGAGAAAATTTGGCTGATTTTCAAAAAAAGGGGGAAAGACCCCCTAAAAGTTATAGAACCTTCATGAAAATCCACCATCATATTCAGCGTATCAGAGAACCCTACTGTAGAGGTTTCAAGCTCCTATCTGCAAAAATGTGGAATTTTACATTTTTTGCCAGAAGAAAGATCACGGATGCGTGTTTATTTGTTTTTTGTTTGTTTTTTATTTTTTCCCAGGGGTGATCGTATTGACCCAGTGGTCATAGAATATCGCAAGAGGGCTCATTTGAATGGAAATTAAAAGTTCTAATGCCCTTTTTAAGTGAGCAAAAAGAATGGTGGGCAACTAGGCCCCCTCCCCCGCTTATTTTTTTCCCAAAGTCACCCGATCAAAATTTTGAGATAGCCATTTTGTTCAGCATGGTCGAAAATATGATAAATATGTCTTTTAGGATGACTTAATTCCCCGAAGTTCCCAGAGGGAGGGCTAAAGGTTATCAAATTTACCAATTGTTAAAATTTTTTTTTGTTTTTTTGTAATTATACATATTTTTTATGTTGTTTTTTTTTCTGTTTGTGGGTGTGAGGGTGGGTACGGGGGTTATGTTGGAGGATCTGTTCATGAAGGAAGTTTTCATGGGGGAAGGGAAATTGCCATGTAGGGGGCGCCGGACTTTCCAGCATTATTTATTGGTTATTGGGAAGTATACAACCATTTTCAGGAAGGATTTTTTCTAGAGGGGGGGCTAGAGGAGGGGGTTACTCTGGAGAATATTTCCGTGGAGGATGTTTCTTTGGGGTAAGGGACATTTCTATGAAGGGGGCGCCGGATTTCCAAGCATTATTTAAAAAACGAGCAGAAATTAAATAAAAAAACAAGTTTTTTCAACTGAAATGTAAGAAGGAATATTAGAACTTAAAACGAACAGAAATTATAACGAATATGAGGGGGTTCTCCCCCAAGTCAAAACCTCGCTCTTTAAGCTACAGTTTTTTTATTGCTTTAAAAAGAGCTATATGTTCTAATTAAAAGGCCTTTTTGATTAATGGATTTGTGAATAAAAAATGTTTTTAAATTTTAACGTAAAGAGCGTGGTATTGACTAAGGGGAGAACCCCTTCATATACGTAATAACATATACGTAATAAAAAAAACAATAAAAAACAAGCGATACGGCTCAATAGTAATCGAAACTTTTAAGAACGGAATTTTGATGTCAATAAATGTATCAAAAGAATGTGTTTATAATGCTGATCCTAAATATATAAATTTTATTAAGTTTAGTATTACTCATCAAAGGCTACGAGCCTGAGAAAATTTACTCGATTTTTTAAAGAAGGGGGAAACATCCCCTGCAAGTGAAAGAATTTTAATGAAAATCACACCATCAGATTCAGCGTATCAGAAAACCCTATTACATAGGTTTCAAGCTCATATCTGCAAAAATCTGCAACTTTGTATTTTTTGCCAGAAGAAAAATATACGAATATAGAAGTTAGTTACGCAAGTTAATTTGTAAAGACATCCATTTAGTAAAAGAAAAGTAAAATTTTTATGCAAATAAAAGCTGCATTAACTAAAAAACGATCAGATATTAAATAAAAAAAACAAGTTTTTTAAACTGAAAGTAAGGAGCGACATTAAAACTTAAAACGAACAGAAATTATTCCGTATATGAAAGGGGCTGTCCCTCCTCAACGCCTCGCTCTTTACGCTAAAGTTTGACTCTGTCTCACAACTTTATTTTTTAAAACAATAAAAAACTTTAGCGTAAAGAGCGAGGCGTTGAGGAGGGGACAGCCCCTTTCATATACGGAATAATTTCTGTTCGTTTTAAGTTTTAATGTCGCTCCTTACTTTCAGTTTAAAAAACTTGTTTTTTTTATTTAATTACAAGAAAAGAGTGACGTATGCCTGCAAGATGTTGGGTTTCAGAAAACAACATGAAAGTAGGTAGGGTTAAACTTGGCCGTTTTTAAACCAGCCAAATAGGCGAGATGTCGGTAATATGATGCACCTATAGAAGTTAAAAGTTTCACTCTTAAGTTTGATTAATCGGGACATCCCCTCTTAGAACGAAAAGTTTAGGGGTTCCTGGGTCTTAAAGAGAAAAAATGTTTCGAATCGACATTTATCCCGCTATACGAAGTAACGATTTACCCCCTTTGCCTCCTATCATCTGTTTATAACCCCCCCCCCTATCTCTCAAGATATAAAGTCACCAGCTACGACCTTTAAAATAGCTAAAAAATAGGTTGCCATGCTTTGGCCTATTATCTTGTTTTGAATTGGCGTCGCTTGTTCTAGTAACAGGACCATAAAAAAACTATAAATCATATCAGAAGGATTTGACTGGCTCCATCTGGTGAATAAGCCCTTCAATTTTATTTTTAGCCAAAGGTGGTTCTCTCTTCCTATTATGGTAGCATCTCTAGATTCCAGCTAGCGTAAATCCCTTTTCAGCAGCTGTTAGTATAAATCACAGTTTATAGAATTAGCAGTATGATCATACCCTATCTCACCCATTATAAGAACCCGGACCAAGGTGCGAGTGCTCCAGAGAACGTTTTTGCAGATAGAAACATAAGCGGCATTAGATCTTTTCACTTGTAGACAAGTCAGATTTCTCTTGGACACGAAACAAGTGGAAACCCGCTATTACGAATAATTCACTTTGTAACCATTTCTCATTGATTGACGGAAACAGACTAACCCGCTAACGCAGAAAGAAGTGGGAGGAGCTTTTTGTTCGTACCGAGAATGAAGACCAGAAATGATCTGCGATAAACTTACTGGATAATTCTATAAACTATGGTATAAAAAATGTTTCTTAACTCACATAGTTTCAAAGGATATTTTTGATTTCATATTCTTACTTTCCAGTGTGTTATAACTATATTTCACGCAGCTTCTCTCGTCATACAATTAGGCAGCATGTAATTTTTGGTCGGTGCAATATTTCACAGAGAGTAGTAAATAATAAAATATACAAAACAGGCAAATATACAGAAACATCATAGAAATTCTGACGTTCTTTGGTTCTTAGAAATTAGTGTTTATTCATTGTACGTGGTAGTATCTTCTTTGTTTGCTATTTATTTAAAAAAAAAATTTCCACAAAACAAGTTTTTTCAAAGAAAAGTAAAGAGCTCAATTAAGCCAAAATGAGCAGAAATTAAGTCGAGCAATCTTCTAAGGGTAAAACTACCACAAATCACTATCAATACTAAAATAGAACTCAAAACGAAAATAAATTACAATAAATAGCCGAGTCAAACTCAAAACGAGCAAAAATTAGCACGAGTAGGGCTGATAGCCCCCATGCCTTCTCATGACGTTCAAAGAGTGCAAATTATTTTCTGGTTTTGAGAATGCATGGGGGTTATCAGCCCTACTCGTTATTAAATTCTTATTATTCTGAGTTCCATTTATTTATTGATAGTGATTTGTGGTATTTTCACCCTTGGAAGATCTACTATGCTGAACAAAATGTCTGTCTTAAAATTTTGATTAGATGTGTTCGGAAAATGAATGAGCTTGGTAGAAGGGCTGCTTGCTCTCCAATCTCTTTTTACTCTTAAATAGGGCATCGGAACTTTTAATTTTGAATAGAATTAGCTTCTTTAAAAGTTTCAATTGTATTCCTAGGTATTATAGAGTGATGCGGCCTATAATATTGCTTACATGCCCTTTTGAAAACCTGCATATGCACAGTATTTTTGAAACTCCCCCTAAGCCTTCCCTTAAAGTTTTACCTTAATAAATTTAGCGTCATCAGTTACAGTAACTGTAGTTTTAGCATTAATAATATACACATAGTGCATTCTGGCTAGTTCAAAATCCGCATCAGCTTACCGTTGTTCTAAGTAATAATTTAAGCGGTTTTTGAGATATTGATTTGTCGCCTTTTTGAAAGTCCACATGCTCATAGTCTGTTTGAATTTAGTTCAACATCTGCCAAAATATTTCTTAAAATCTTCACCCGTAGCTTGCGTAGTAGCAATAACTGTAGTAGCATTAGTAGCAGTATGCACAAAGTAGCTTTGGTTTCTTCAACATCCATTCAACGAACGCTGAAAGTTTCAACTTAATAATATCAACGATTCCTGAACATTTCGGATACGTCCTCTTGATAACCTAAGTGGGCTTAGTGTGTTTCAACTTAGTTCCATACAGTTTCAAAATATCCCAAAATTTTTACCTTAGTACCCTTAGTTTTAATAGCAGTAGTAGTAGCAGAAGAATTAATAGTAGTAGCCTTAGGCTTAGTGGCAATGTAGTAGTAGAAGTAGTAATAAAAATAGCAGTAGGGATAATATGAGTAGAAGCAGTAGCATTAGGATGCAAATATTTTCTGTTGGCTACTTCAACATCCCCCACCACAAGCCCTGTTAGTTTCAACTTCAGACACCAAACTATTCCTAAGATGTTGCTATTAAGCCCTTTTGACAACCTGCATACAGACGACGTATTGTGATTCAGTTCACCTTCCCCCCTTAAAATTCCTTGGAAATTTCACCTTCCTACCCTTAGGCATAGTTGTAACAGTAGTCACAGTAGTAGTATTGATATTACTTATAGTAAAAGTATTAATAGTAAAAACTATGGACCGACTAATATATCGCCCGACCGATATTATCGGGCCGGTACGAGGGTCAGTGTCATTATCGGATATCGGAAAAGAAATATCGGCTATCGGCCGATATTTTTTTATGCGCAACTTGTCCAGAAGATGACACCAGATTTCCTCATGTAAATTTTGCTTGCTCAGTCCTTAGGGGCGGAGCCACCAGCTAAATCTGACCATGGTGGAGAGAGCAACACAAGTGAGTCAAATGACGTCAAAGTATATTTGTTGTCAATACTTGTGAATATACACCCAGTGCACTATATTTTAAGTGTATTGTGACTTCAAGAACGTACATACTCTACCAAAACAACTAAAAAAAATACAATGAAACATAAATTTATGTTTTTAATGAATATTGTTCACTGTCGTGGGTGAAATATCCAAGATTCAATCGTTAAAACTATGGTATTGAGTCAGGGGCGGATCTAAAAGGGAGAGGGTGTGTTTTAAGGTGGGAAGAGGGAGTTCCAAGGTTTCGCCACCGCGTGCCAACACCTTGGAAAGTCTACCATGTAAATTTAGCTTGTGTGTCCGCATTTGTCGGCATACTGGACGATTTTGTCCATACATTTTTTGAATCCCTCCTCCAAACTTAAAACCCTAGCTGCGCCCCTATATCCAACATCCCTAGCATGGACTTGTTTTCACGAGATCACGTTATAAGAATGTAAAGTTTTCACATTAACATGTGAATGATTATAATATAAATTCCTGCTATTGAAATTTGATTTCGATCAGATTCGATCAGATTTCACGTATTTGTGTTTATGTAACTAAAGCGGCTTCTTTGACTGATTTTTTTTTTTTTTTTTTTTGTCTTATTTTTTTCCACTTCCACAAATATCCGCCATTTCGTTTGTGTGCTCAGAAGTTTCTAATCAGAAACGATAAAGAAAAATCAAACCATTCTTATAAATGGCCTAATTTTTGAAATCCACGGTGAATCATTGAGACTGTTTTTGGTGTGTAATAGACCAGGGAGAAACATGTGAGTATGAATATGGGCAGAAAATGGGGGGCTTAAACTTTAGGTAAGGTGTTTTTTTCGGAGGGGAATTTATCGGCAAATTATATCGGTACGCAACCGAAATATTGGTATCGGTGCCAGACTTCAAAGATTCGTATCAGCCGGACCCTAATAATAACGGTAGCACTAGTAGCAGCAGTAGCATTACCATATTGCCTTTTTGTCAGCAGAACATCCCTCTCATCAAGTCCTGGAAGTTTCAACTTCGTACAATTGATCATTGCTGTGACATTGCTGATATGGTCTTTTGATAACCTGTACGTTCTTATACTTCTTAAAATTTTCATCTCAATGCTCTTAGCCTTACAAGCAGTTGCAATAGAAGTAGTAGTGGTAGTAGTAGCAGCAGTATGTAGCAGTGATAGTAGTATAAGCACTAGTATGCATATATTGCCTTTCTCTGGAAGTTGGAGCTTTCTCTGAAAGTTCCAACTGAAATACTCAGTCATTCCTCAGTTACCCCCTTTATGCAGTTCGTATTTACTTCAACACTTTATACGTTTTTTTATTTACGTCAACACTCCCCTCCCCTCAAGGATCTCTTAAAGACTGACCTGAATGCCTTTCGTCTTCTTGGAAAGTAAAATTCAAACATGCATAACTTTCTCAATAACATATACCATATGTGAACAATGAACGAATTGCTTAATTTACAGCCCTTGCCCTGAGGACTGTGGAGACGTTGACATCCCCAAAAACATAATCACTGGGCCTTTCCACAATGCTGAACAAAATAGCTCTCTTAAAATTATTGCCGGATGTGTTTTGAGGAATGTTAGGCTTGGGGGGAGGGGCTGATTGCCTTCCATTCACTTTTGATTCTTAAAAAGGGCACTAAACTACCAACTTCTAATTAATTGAGCCCCATCCGAAACAAAGTTTATACGACCATGCTTCCCATAAAAACCTTGTATTCACCGGGGTTTAACTCGCAAACCTTGCCCCTGGGCTCTTGGGGGATAGTTTCACCCTGAAGACATTGCTATATGTTCTTTGGACTATTTGTAACAAAATGGCTATTTCACAATTTTAATCGAATGCATTTGGGGAAAAGATGATGTCAAGGAGGGGGGTCCCTCCATCACGTTTGAATCTAAAAGAGATCTAGAACTGTACATTTCCAATCAAACGAGTCTCCTCTAAAGATGACATGACGACCCCTTCAATAAAAACATTATATTACATATAATGTTTTAAACGTTATATGTAACTTAAAATATTTAAAAAACATTCCTTTCTATTAGAAAGGCACGATATTTACCATGGAAAATTTGTTCCCCGAATTCCCACATTTTTCAATCTATGATCTTGATCACCTTGAACATTTCTGGAGTCCATTTCGTTGCTGTGAGGAATGGTTTTCTATGTTTCATCATGATATAAAAACAAGTTCTAAGTCCTGTTCAAGAGTACTCAAACCATTTTACACAGCCACTTCACTCCATCGATCCTAATAGATGCCAGGTCCTTTCTAACTCAGGATTACTTTTTATTTATACGAGGAAATGGACTTTCTATTCCGGGAAAGCTTTGTCTAAGAAAGTGATGGAATGCTACTGCCTTTACTAACACTATTAAAACAGAAAACGAGATAGGAAAAACAGAGAAAAAGAGTGACTTCTAGTGAAAAATATTGTGACTCAAAAACAGTTCATTCTTTTTAATGGCTTCAACTTTAACACAGGAGAACATGTCACGGTTTAAAAAGACACGATTATTTGTGTCTCCACCAGTCTCCTTTTCTGAGACACGCTTTCTGACATCTCTTTAGAGCTTTGCCTCTGAAAGAATGATTTTCCCAAAAAAACTTTTTTTTTCTTTAAAGAAAAAGCGGACCATAAGCAAAAAAGGCTTGTATTTTGATTTGCAGATAATGTTTCGCCGTTTAACACCAGAAAGAACTCTTTTGTTCCAGCAAAGATAGTGTTGCGGTGACTGCAAAGGTCACGTTCCGATGGTGAAGAACTTGTATGATAAAATTTTTCTTGGTTGGTTCGAGTCAAGAATTTAGTTTAATGTGGATATAAATGAAGGGAGCCTTCTTGATAGAAGTAAAGAGTGAATTTGTAAGTTGAAATCAAAAAAATTATTGCTTTGCAGTTTATGCAACATAGCCTATATGGTTCGAATAAAATGACTCATGATATTTCCTTCATATCTCCTGATTGAAGTTGAAACTCTTTAATGTCGAAGTATATTGACGTTATAGAGAATATAAATTGATCCAGCAATTTTCTGGACAAATTACACTTTCATCGTCCTCTAACTTTCCTACGAAGGAGAGGCAATGTGTTAATTTTTACTATGAAACGTAATTCAAAATTTAGTTTAGTTTTGATATGAGTGAAGGAAGCTTTGACTAGTTGGCCCATTGGGTTTAAAGCTGTTTACTAAGAAGCAATTTTATTTTTTAATCAGAGTTTTCCTGAAAGAAGTAAAGAGCGAAGTTGAAACTTGAAATGAACAGAAAATATTGCTTTGCAGTTTATGCAACATATATGGTTCGAATAAAATGAATCATGATATTTCCTTCATATCTCCTGATTGAAGTTGAAACTCTTTAATGTCGAAGTATATTGACGTTATAGAGAATATAAATTGATCCAGCAATTTTCTGGAAAAATTACACTTTCATCGTCCTCTAACTTTCCTACGAAGGAGAGGCAATGTGTTAATTTGTACTATGAAACGTAATTCAAGAATTTAGTTTAGTTTTGATATGAGTGAAGGAAACTTTGACTAATTGGCCCATTGGATTTAAAGCAATTTACAGCAATTTTATTTTTTAATCAGAGTTTTTCTGAAGGAAGTAAAGAGTGAAGTTGATACTTGAAATGAACAGAAAATATTGCTTTGCAGTTTATGCAACATATATGGTTCGAATAACATGACTCATGATATTTCCCTCATATCTCCTGATTGAAGTTGAAACTCTTTAATGTCGAAGTATATTGACGTTATAGAGAATATAAATTGATCCAGCAATTTTCTGGACAAATTACACTTTCATCGTTCTCTAACTTTCCTACGAAGGAGAGGCAATGTGTTAATTTTTACTATGAAACGTAATTCAAGAATTTAGTTTAGTTTTGATATGAGTGAAGGAAGCTTTGACTAGTTGGCCCATTGGGTTTAAAGCTGTTTACTAAGAAGCAATTTTATTTTTTAATCAGAGTTTTCCTGAAAGAAGTAAAGAGCGAAGTTGAAACTTGAAATGAACAGAAAATATTGCTTTGCAGTTTATGCAACATATATGGTTCGAATAAAATGAATCATGATATTTCCTTCATATCTCCTGATTGAAGTTGAAACTCTTTAATGTCGAAGTATATTGACGTTATAGAGAATATAAATTGATCCAGCAATTTTCTGGAAAAATTACACTTTCATCGTCCTCTAACTTTCCTACGAAGGAGAGGCAATGTGTTAATTTGTACTATGAAACGTAATTCAAGAATTTAGTTTAGTTTTGATATGAGTGAAGGAAACTTTGACTAATTGGCCCATTGGATTTAAAGCAATTTACTAAGATGCAATTTTATTTTTTAATCAGAGTTTTTCTGAAGGAAGTAAAGAGTGAAGTTGATACTTGAAATGAACAGAAAATATTGCTTTGCAGTTTATGCAACATATATGGTTCGAATAAAATGACTCATGATATTTCCTTCATATCTCCTGATTGAAGTTGAAACTCTTTAATGTCGAAGTATATTGACGTTATAGAGAATATAAATTGATCCAGCAATTTTCTGGACAAATTACACTTTCATCGTCCTCTAACTTTCCTACGAAGGAGAGGCAATGTGTTAATTTGTACTATGAAACGTAATTCAAGAATTTAGTTTAGTTTTGATATGAGTGAAGGAAACTTTGACTAATTGGCCCATTGGATTTAAAGCAATTTACTAAGATGCAATTTTATTTTTTAATCAGAGTTTTTCTGAAAGAAGTAAAGAGCGAAGTTGAAACTTGAAATGAACAGAAAATATTGCTTTGCAGTTTATGCAACATATATGGTTCGAATAAAATGACTCATGATATTTCCTTCATATCTCCTGATTGAAGTTGAAACTCTTTAATGTCGAAGTATATTGACGTTATAGAGAATATAAATTGATCCAGCAATTTTCTGGACAAATTACACTTTCATCGTCCTCTAACTTTCCTACGAAGGAGAGGCAATGTGTTAATTTGTACTATGAAACGTAATTCAAGAATTTAGTTTAGTTTTGATATGAGTGAAGGAAACTTTGACTAATTGGCCCATTGGATTTAAAGCAATTTACTAAGATGCAATTTTATTTTTCAATCAGAGTTTTTCTGAAGGAAGTAAAGAGTGAAGTTGATACTTGAAATGAACAGAAAATATTGCTTTGCAGTTTATGCAACATGTATAGTTCGAATAAAATGACTCATGATATTTCCCCTAATATCTCCTGATTGAAGTTAAAACTAACTAATGTCGAAGAATATTAATGTTAATAAGCAATCCAGCAATTCTCTACTAAAATTAGACGTTCATCGTCCTCTAACTTTCCTATGAAGGAGAGGCAATGTGCTAATCTGTACTATGAAACTTAATTCAAGAATTTAGTATAGTTTTGATATAAATGAAGGAAGCCTTGACTGTTTGGTCTATTGAATTTAAAGCAGTTTACTAAGAAACTAATATTGTTTCTTAGTAAACTTCTTTGCAGTTTATGCAACGTATATAGCTCGAATAATCTGATTCATGATATTTCCCTGATATCTCCGGATTGTAGTTGAAACTATTTTTCATCAGCAAATATTGAAGTTAATAAACAATCCAATAATTCTGTGGTGAAACTACACTTTCATTGTCCTCTAACTTTTCTATGAAGGAGAGGCAATATATTAATTTGTACAATGAAATTTTATTCAATTATTTAATCTAGTTTCGTTTGGATATAAATCATGGAAGCTATAACTGATGGACCCATTGAATTTACAGCAGTTTACTAAGAAACTAATATTGTTTCTAAGAATCAAAAGTGTTCCTGATAGAATTAGAGTGTGACGTTGAAACTTAAAATGAACAAAAGTGCTTCGCAGTTTCTGCAACATATATGGTTTGAATAAACTGCATCACTATATTTCCCTGTATTTTTAGATTTCTGAAAAACTAGTGATTAGGACTAAATTTAGCTTTCAATAAAACAGGGTTAGGAGCAGAAAAGTCCTTGAGTAGCCTGCTGAAAATAAAAGATTTATTCATAACACTTTCAAAAGGCTTGCATCACCCATGAAATTAATAAATTGAAATATGAAATTTCAATTTACCAACAAACTTAAGCAAAAGCTGTTTTCAGTAAAGCGCTATTTTTCCAGAATTCTGGAAATACAGGGAAATAACATGAGTTTTTTATTTGAACCAGTGTTGCAGATGTATGCGGCTAGAAATTCGAAGCAATACTTTTTGTTCATTTCAAGTTTTAACTTCACTCTTTACTTACACCAGAATTTTTTTAAATTAATTTTTGTTCGTTTTTAGGTTCAAAAAATATAAGTTACAAACATTAATAAAAGATCTTTGTCTAACTCAGGCACAGAAACTAAAGAAGTCAACATGTGTTTTTTTTAAAGAGTTCACTAAATATAATTTACCTCGCACCTCTCATAACTTTTCCCACAAAAAAAAAATGTGCAATTTTATCAAATAATATTCTAAGGGGTGTATTATCTTTTGCATGTTTGAGGAGTTGCACAAAAAAAACTACTAATAAAAACTATACTATATGAAATACATAAATATTTTAGGTCATTAAATATAAAATTTACTTCCCACTTCTCTTAAATTTCCCCTTAAACAAAATAAGCGTTTTGTCAAATAAAACTCCAAGGGATCTACTGTCTTCTGTATTAATGATTTCATTCAGTGACGAAACCTGCACAGAACATTTCACTATCTAATCTACGAAATACAGCACAAAAGGTCAGAAGTTGAAGAAAACACCAAAAAACACAAAGGAACAAAGCAAAACAATGAATAGGCAAAATTTAATAACAGGAAGTAAATGAAGAAAAAAAAAAAAAAAGGTTTATGCAATATCCAGTCTCTTTGTTCGATTCAAATATGCTAAAATGGCTTACCAAGCCTCTTTAATAAACCAAATAACATTTATATTAAAAATATCAGAATAAGAAAACTCTTGTAGTTTAAATTACATTTTAGTTCTTGTATTTTTAAAAATTGTACACTCAAAAACATGGTGATACAAAGTCTTTTCATCACCACAATCACAAGTGGAATAATTATTTTTATTAGTTCTTAATAAAAATGAATTTAATTTACAGCGACCAGTAATAATTTGTCTTCGGCATCTTTGCCCATTAATAGGGCATCCCCTTAAAAGGGCATTAAATACCCGTTAAACAGGTATTTTGTAATAAATTTGTAATTATATAAATAGATAATTAAAAATTTTACATATTTATATAAATAAACCGGCAAATATAATTAAATTTGTAATTAATTGGCATATAATGCCCATTAAAAATCGTAAATAGTACCTTTGGTATCCTTGCCCTCTTAAATTTTTCCTAAAAAATATGTATTTGCCTCGGGAAACATCAAGGCATTAATCGTCTATAAATGTAGGAAAATAAAAAATATCCCATTCAGACCCTGATTGAAACAAAAACCTCATGCATTGATTTCAATACGAGATCAATCAACCTTTATTGGCATATAATGCCCATTAAAAATTGTAAATAGTACCTTTGGTATCCTTGCCCTCTTAAATTTTTCCTGAAAAATATGTATTTGCCTCGGGAAACATCAAGACATTAATCGTCTATAAATATAGGAAAATGAAAAATATCCCATTCAGACCCTGATTGAAACAAACACCTCATGAATTGATTTCAATACGAGATCAATCAACCTTTATTGGCATATAATGCCCATTAAAAATTGTAAATAGTACCTTTGGTATCCTTGCCCTCTTAAATTTTTCCTGAAAAATATGTATTTGCCTCGGGAAACATCAAGACATTAATCGTCTATAAATGTAGGAAAATAAAAAATATCCCATTCAGACCCTGATTGAAACAAACACCTCATGAATTGATTTCAATACGAGATCAATCAACCTTTATTGGCATATAACGCCTATTAAAAATCGTAAATAGTACCTTTGGTATCCTTGCCCTCTTAAATTTTTCCTAAAAAATATGTATTTGCCTCAGGAAACATCAAGACATTAATAGTCTATAAATATAGGAAAATGAAAAATATCCCATTCAGACCCTGATTGAAACAAACACCTCATGAATTGATTTCAATACGAGATCAATCAACCTTTATTGGCATATAACGCCCATTAAAAATCGTAAATAGTACCTTTGGTATCCTTGCCCTCTTAAATTTTTCCTAAAAAATATGTATTTGCCTCGGGAAACATCAAGACATTAATCGTCTATAAATATAGGAAAATGAAAAATATCCCATTCAGACCCTGATTGAAACAAACACCTCATGAATTGATTTCAATACGAGATCAATCAACCTTTATTGGCATATAATGCCCATTAAAAATCGTAAATAGTACCTTTGGTATCCTTGCCCTCTTAAATTTTTCCTAAAAAATATGTATTTGCCTCGGGAAACATCAAGACATTAATCGTCTATAAATATAGGAAAATGAAAAATATCCCATTCAGACCCTGATTGAAACAAACACCTCATGAATGGATTTTAATACGAGATCAATCAATCTTTATTGGCATATAATGCCCATTAAAAATTGTAAATAGTACCTTTGGTATCCTTGCCCTCTTAAATTTTTCCCTAAAAATATGTATTTGCCTCGGGAAACATGAAGACATTAATCGTCTATAAATATAGGAAAATGAAAAATATCCCATTCAGACCCTGATTGAAACAAACACCTCATGAATTGATTTCAATACGAGATCAATCAACCTTTATTGGCATATAACGCCCATTAAAAATCGTAAATAGTACCTTTGGTATCCTTGCCCTCTTAAATTTTTCCTAAAAAATATGTATTTGCCTCGGGAAACATGAAGACATTAATCGTCTATAAATATAGGAAAATAAAAAATATCCCATTCAGACCCTGATTGAAACAAACACCTCATGCATTGATTTCAATACGAGATCAATCAACCTTTATTGGCATATAACGCCCATTAAAAATCGTAAATAGTACCTTTGGTATCCTTGCCCTCTTAAATTTTTCCTGAAAAATATGTATTTGCCTCGGGAAACATCAAGACATTAATCGTCAATAAATACAGGAAAATTAAAAATATCCCATTCAGACCCTGATTGAAACAAACACCTCATGAATTGATTTCAATACGAGATCAATCAACCTTTATTGGCATATAATGCCCATGAAAAATTGTAAATAGTACCTTTGGTATCCTTGCCCTCTTAAATTTTTCCTGAAAAATATGTATTTGCCTCGGGAAGTGGAATAATTATTTTTATTAGTTCTTAATAAAAATGAATTTAATTTACAGCGACCAGTAATAATTTGTCTTCGGCATCTTTGCCCATTAATAGGGCATCCCCTTAAAGGGCATCCCCTTACTAAGATGCAATTTTATTTTTCAATCAGAGTTTTTCTGAAGGAAGTAAAGAGTGAAGTTGATACTTGAAATGAACAGAAAATATTGCTTTGCAGTTTATGCAACATGTATAGTTCGAATAAAATGACTCATGATATTTCCCCTAATATCTCCTGATTGAAGTTAAAACTAACTAATGTCGAAGAATATTGATGTTAATAAGCAATCCAGCAATTCTCTACTAAAATTAGACGTTCATCGTCCTCTAACTTTCCTATGAAGGAGAGGCAATGTGCTAATCTGTACTATGAAACTTAATTCAAGAATTTAGTATAGTTTTGATATAAATGAAGGAAGCCTTGACTGTTTGGTCTATTGAATTTAAAGCAGTTTACTAAGAAACTAATATTGTTTCTTAGTAAACTTCTTTGCAGTTTATGCAACATATATAGCTCGAATAATCTGATTCATGATATTTCCCTGATTCTCCGGATTGTAGTTGAAACTATTTTTTATCAGCAAATATTGAAGTTAATAAACAATCCAATAATTCTGTGGTGAAACTACACTTTCATTGTCCTCTAACTTTTCTATGAAGGAGAGGCAATATATTAATTTGTACAATGAAATTTTATTCAATTATTTAATCTAGTTTCGTTTGGATATAAATCATGGAAGCTATAACTAATGGACCCATTGAATTTACAGCAGTTTACTAAGAAACTAATATTGTTTCTAAGAATCAAAAGTGTTCCTGATAGAATTAAAGTGTGACGTTGAAACTTAAAATGAACAAAAGTGCTTCGCAGTTTCTGCAACATATATTGTTTGAATAAACTGCATCACTATATTTCCCTGTATTTTTAGATTTCTGAAAAACTAGTGATTAGGACTAAATTTAGCTTTCAATAAAACAGGGTTAGGAGCAGAAAAGTCCTTGAGTAGCCTGCTGAAAATAAAAGATTTATTCATAACACTTTCAAAAGGCTTGCATCGCCCATGAAATTAATAAATTGAAATATGAAATTTCAATTTACCAACAAACTTAAGCAAAAGCTGTTTTCAGTAAAGCGCTATTTTTCCAGAATTCTGGAAATACAGGGAAATAACATGAGTTTTTTATTTGAACCAGTGTTGCAGATGTATGCGGCTAGATATTCGAAGCAATACTTTTTGTTCATTTCAAGTTTTAACTTCACTCTTTACTTACACCAGAATTTTTTTAAATTAATTTTTGTTCGTTTTTAGGTTCAAAAAATATAAGTTACAAACATTAATAAAAGATCTTTGTCTAACTCAGGCACAGAAACTAAAGAAGTCAACATGTTTTTTTTTTAAATAGTTCATTAAATATAATTTACCTCGCACCTCTCATAACTTTTCCCACAAAAAAAATGTGCAATTTTATCAAATAAATATTCTAAGGGGTGTATTATCTTTTGCATGTTTGAGGAGTTGCACAAAAAAAAACTACTAATAAAAACTATACTATATGAAATACATAAATATTTTAGGTCATTAAATATAAAATTTACTTCCCACTTCTCTTAAATTTCCCCTTAAACAAAATAAGCGTTTTGTCAAATAAAACTCCAAGGGATCTACTGTCTTCTGTATTAATGATTTCATTCAGTGACGAAACCTGCACAGAGCATTTCACTATCTAATCTACGAAATACAGCACAAAAGGTCAGAAGTTGAAGAAAACACCAAAAAACACAAAGGAACAAAGCAAAACAATGAATAGGCAAAATTTAATAACAGGAAGTAAATGAAGAAAAAAAAAAAAAAAGGTTTATGCAATATCCAGTCTCTTTGTTCGATTCAAATATGCTAAAACGGCTTACCAAGCCTCTTTAATAAACCAAATAACATTTATATTAAAAATATCAGAATAAGAAAACTCTTGTAGCTTAAATTACATTTTAGTTCTTGTATTTTCAAAAATTGTACACTCAAAAAGATAGTGATACAAAGTCTTTTCATCACCACAATCACAAGTGGAATAATTATTTTTATTAGTTCTTAATAAAAATGAATTTAATTTACAGCGACCAGTAATAATTTGTCTTCGGCATCTTTGCCCATTAATAGGGCATCCCCTTAAAAAGGCATTAAATACCCGTTAAACAGGTATTTTGTAATAAATTGGTAATTATATAAATAGATAATTAAAAATTTTACATATTTATATAAATAAACCGGCAAATATAATTAAATTTGTAATTAATTGGCATATAATGCCCATTAAAAATCGTAAATAGTACCTTTGGTATCCTTGCCCTCTTAAATTTTTCCTAAAAAGTATGTATTTGCCTCGGGAAACATCAAGGCATTAATCGTCTATAAATGTAGGAAAATAAAAAATATCCCATTCAGACCCTGATTGAAACAAACACCTCATGCATTGATTTCAATACGAGATCAATCAACCTTTATTGGCATATAATGCCCATTAAAAATTGTAAATAGTACCTTTGGTATCCGTGCCCTCTTAAATTTTTCCTGAAAAATATGTATTTGCCTCGGGAAACATCAAGACATTAATCGTCTATAAATATAAGAAAATGAAAAATATCCCATTCAGACCCTGATTGAAACAAACACCTCATGAATTGATTTCAATACGAGATCAATCAACCTTTATTGGCATATAATGCCCATTAAAAATTGTAAATAGTACCTTTGGTATCCTTGCCCTCTTAAATTTTTCCTGAAAAAATATGTATTTGCCTCGAGAAACATCAAGACATTAATCGTCTATAAATATAGGAAAATGAAAAATATCCCATTCAGACCCTGATTGAAACAAACACCTCATGAATTGATTTCAATACGAGATCAATCAACCTTTATTGGCATATAATTCCTATTAAAAATCGTAAATAGTACCTTTGGTATCCTTGCCCTCTTAAATTTTTCCTAAAAAATATGTATTTGCCTCAGGAAACATCAAGACATTAATCGTCTATAAATATAGGAAAATAAAAAATATCCCATTCAGACCCTGATTGAAACAAACACCTCACGAATTGATTTCAATACGAGATCAATCAACCTTTATTGGCATATAACGCCCATTAAAAATCGTAAATAGTACCTTTGGTATCCTTGCCCTCTTAAATTTGTCCTAAAAAATATGTATTTGCCTCGGGAAACATGAAGACATTAATCGTCTATAAATATAGGAAAATGAAAAATATCCCATTCAGATCCTGATTGAAACAAACACCTCATGAATTGATTTTAATACGAGATCAATCAACCTTTATTGGCATATAAAGCCCATTAAAAATCGTAAATAGTACCTTTGGTATCCTTGCCCTCTTAAATTTTTCCTGCAAACATGTATTTGCCTCGGGAAACATGAAGACATTAATCGTCTATAAATATAGGAAAATGAAAAATATCCCATTCAGACCCTGATTGAAACAAACACCTCATGAATTGATTTCAATACGAGATCAATCAACCTTTATTGGCATATAACGCCCATTAAAAATCGTAAATAGTACCTTTGGTATCCTTGCCCTCTTAAATTTTTCCTAAAAAATATGTATTTGCCTCGGGAAACATGAAGACGTTAATCGTCTATAAATATAGGAAAATGAAAAATATCCCAGTCAGACCCTGATTGAAACAAACACCTCATGAATCGATTTCAATACGAGATCAATCAGCCTTTATTGGCATATAACGCCCATTAAAAATCGTAAATAGTACCTTTGGTATCCTTGCCCTCTTAAATTTTTCCCAAAAAATATGTATTTACCTCGGGAAACATGAAGACATTAATAGTCTATAAATATAGGAAAATGAAAAATATCCCATTCAGACCCTGATTGAAACAAACACCTCAAGAATTGATTTCAATACGAGATCAATCAACCTTTATTGGCATATAACGCCCATGAAAAATTGTAAATAGTACCTTTGGTATCCTTGCCCTCTTAAATTTTTCCTAAAAAATATGTATTTACCTCGGGAAACATGAAGACATTAATAGTCTATAAATATAGGAAAATGAAAAATATCCCATTCAGACCCTGATTGAAACAAACACCTCATGAATTGATTTCAATACGAGATCAATCAACCTTTATTGGCATATAATGCCCATTAAAAATCGTAAATAGTACCTTTGGTATCCTTGCCCTCTTAAATTTTTCCTAAAAAATATGTATTTACCTCGGGAAACATGAAGACATTAATCGTCTATAAATATAGGAAAATGAAAAATATCCCATTCAGACCCTGATTGAAACAAACACCTCATGAATTGATTTCAATACGAGATCAATCAACCTTTATTGGCATATAACTCCCATTAAAAATCGTAAATAGTACCTTTGGTATCCTTGCCCTCTTAAATTTTTCCTAAAAAATATGTATTTACCTCGGGAAACATGAAGACATTAATCGTCTATAAATATAGGAAAATGAAAAATATCCCATTCAGACCCTGATTGAAACAAACACCTCATGAATTGATTTCAATACGAGATCAATCAACCTTTATTGGCATATAATGCCCATGAAAAATTGTAAATAGTACCTTTGGTATCCTTGCCCTCTTAAATTTTTCCTGAAAAATATGTATTTGCCTCGGGAAACATGAAGACATTAATCGTCTATAAATATAGGAAAATGAAAAATATCCCATTCAGACCCTGATTGAAACAAACACTTCATGAATTGATTTCAATACGAGATCAATCAACCTTTATTGGCATATAATGCCCATTAAAAATTGTAAGTATTAACTTTGGTATCCTTGCCCTCTTATATTTTTCCTGAAAAATATGTATTTGCCTCGGGAAATATCAAGACATTAATCGTCTATAAATGTAGGAAAATAAAAAATATCCCATTCAGACCCTGATTGAAACAAACACCTCATGCATTGATTTCAATACGAGATCAATCAACCTTTATTGGCATATAACGCCCATTAAAAATCGTAAATAGTACCTTTGGTATCCTTGCCCTCTTAAATTTTTCCTAAAAAATATGTATTTGTTACGTAAAGATTCCAAGGGGAATAAACTCTTCGAAAGCTTTCAGAAGTTGCAAAAAAAAATTAAATCATTTATGAAAGTAAATAATTATTAGTCTACTATATGTTGATTATTTAATGTACTACATGACATGGATAGAGACTTTAGAAAGTTGAAGTACATTAGAAGAATTTTATATGTAAAGTTAATATAATTTAAAGAAATTTGTGTAATTATCATCGTAATTCTTCTGTCCCGATTCTGAAAAAAAAAATGAACTTCTCATGAGAAAGTATACTTTCGTTATTCTTGCTTATTGGACTTCAATTTCACAATATTATAACAAGAGAATTTCTCAGGTGAACAGGCAGTTCCCTATCCCTACCCAAATAATGGTACTGTGTGTAACGTCAAAAACAGTGACTAATAAATGCAAGTCTTGACAGGAGGGAGGGAGGTGAAACCCCTCATCTAAAAAACTTCGCTCGGTTATGCATTTCGATGGTCCGACGGTGTCCCAGCGCCCACCAACCACTGAAGAAAAATGGAAGCATCAGGGGGTCAATTTTCTTATGAAATTTAGGAAAATGTTTTTCATTATTTATCCGTATTCTTAGAATAAAGATAACAAGATTTAAATTTGAGTGAAAATATATTTTCACTATGCAGTTATTTTTTAACAGCTAATTTTTTCTACTTTCACTTACTAAGGAGACTGGGAGGAAAGGCATTCGAGAAGGGCGTTTTAAGCATTCTGTTAGCGATTATTGGCCATAGAGAATTTAATGGTACACTGTTTATGCTTCCAGGCCTACCCGTTTCGGAAATGACACAGAATAATAATGATAATAATCTTTATTCATTCCCTTTATCACACTGCAATAACATGGGTATTTTCAAAAAGCACAAAAAAAGAAAAGCAGAAAAAGACTCAACACCAAAAAAACACAAATGATGAGTGATCACCTCTACTTCAGCACACTGTTGTTGTAACACCTGACGTAGTAGGGCACAAAGAAATTTAAAAACCTTGTCGTCGAGTGTGTAGGCGGGCATTCCAACAGTTTTTTTTTTCCGTCTTTCAGAGTTGCCAACCTTGTTTTGTGTCGTGAGTTTTGGAAGTAAACGGAGGCAGGATATCTCGGTGTGTTGAGGACTTCAGGATGTCAGCTCTAAACTTCATCAGCAGTTCATACCTTCTTTCATCCAGGGTCGAGAGCTTGAGTTGGCTCAAGCTTTGTTCGTAGTTTTTATAATTTGGCCCAAGAATTATTTTGCAGGATCTCTTCTGAATTGTTTCCAGTTGGTTTCTGTGCTTCTCTGTAAGTGACGTGTGCCAGACAGGACAGCCGTACAATATTACGGGCATTACATAAGTTTTATAGCACGAAAGAAGGATTTGCTCTGTCATTCCAAACTCTCGTAGATTTGCCAAGGATCTTAGAAAACCAGCTGTTTTGGCTGTGATCTGGCTGATATGATCTCCAAACGAGAAATCGTCAGTTAATGTGATACCAACTATTTTAGTGATTTCTCTGTTTGGAGAAGTAGAGATTTGTTTATGCTCTTCTTCTTCAGGAAGTTGACACGCATTATACAGCTTTTCTTGGTGCTTATCTGGAGCTTCACTTGATCAGCTTAATGTTGAAGCTCTGCAACAAGGGGTATGAGCTGATTGGGTGTTTGTGACTGGAAGTAAAGCAGGCTTAGCGAAAGATCATCTGCAAATTTATACCTCTGTTTTTGTTGCCTCATCAGTCGGTTGATGACTATAACAAATAATAGGGGACCTAACTTGATTCTTTTGGGCTGCTCCACACGTGATGTCTTGGAAGTTGGATGTTTGCCCGTTTTCGAGTTGCACGCACTATTGACGACCAGAAAGGAACTTGCGGTGGTACAGAAGAGAAACTGCGAGACTTCCAGGCACGGGCTTCGTTAATTACAGTCTCATGATCAAGGAGGTCGAAAGCTTTCACGAAATCAGAAATGATTATTTCAGCAAGGGCCTCCGGATTTTCTAGATGCTCTAGTAGATCATGAAGTAATCTGACCAGATAATGAGTTGTACTGTGTCTTCGACGAAAACCGAACTGTATAGGATCGATTTTGTTTTCTACTTCTGCTAGTAGCCACTGTAAAATAAAATCTTTGAAGACTTTTTAAATGATGGGTGTCTTTGAAATTGGCTTGAGATTGGATGTTGAAGCTTGTGATGTTTTCTTTGGAATTGGTGTGAAATGACTTTTTGAAATTATCTGAGAATGCCTTTAAGTAGGCACTGGCTATACACCATAGCTAGTGATGTAGCCACTAAGGGGGAGCAGGCATGAATCAGCCTTATACGAATTTCACTAGGGTACGAGGCTTTCCTAATGTCTAGGTTTTGAGTTTTTCTTGGACCTGGGAAACTGTGATAATAGGGATAGTTTCGATTGGACCATTCTGTGGCAAAGTCTTGAGGGGAGGCTGTTAGCGGCAATTATTTGAAAAGAATTCATTAATTACTTCTTCGGTTATATTCTATCCTTTCTGGTCCCTCGGGATGGATTTAGACTTCTGTTGTCCCATTAGTTTCCGTACAGTTGTGTGGAGCTTTCTTGGGTCACTGGATGACAACTTAGCAAAACTTTGGTGTCCATACAGACGTCTAGCTTGCTTTAGTCGTCTAACTACTATGTGTCTCTTCCGCTTATATTCGTCAGAGTGTGGCTTTGTCTCATAAAGCATATCTCGCTTTGCCATTGCTGTTTTAATTTTCGGAGTAACCCATGGTTTATTCTGTGCCCTAAATGTAACTCACTTTTCAGGGAAGAATCGTTCCTACTCTCGAATCGTTTGTTCATAGAGGAGTTCGGTCATGCTGTTTGTCTAGATTGCAACAATAAATCTTTCTTTGAAATCCATAAGCTCTATTTTTCTTTCATCATACTTGGGGATTCCCAGAGCGCCAATATTCTCTTAAACGATATTTTATGCATCTTCAAAATTCACTCGTGGTGTTTCCTCTTCCTTCGGACATTCCCATAAGATCCATTTAAAGTATCTTTTTTCTATTATCCTTTCATCTGCAGTTCCCTGGTCGCCTTTTATTCGTTCCAGCGGATGAAAGTCCTTTTTCCCAAGGATACAGCTAATGAAGGCAAAAAGTTCATTTTTACAATAACATCATTTCTCATTGTCTTTTTAAGAAATGATTAGGAAATTGATTTATTTTATTACTAATAATATTGGAGCTAAACTGTTAATTAGGTTGTCTACTCCCTCCCGAAATGGTTGATATGAATCGATGAGTGAAACTATTTCTAATTGTGCAATCATCTGCGCAAACAACGGAGGGAATCACCTGAAGTGTACCACCTTAAGTATCAACTTAAGTGCCGGGCTAAATCCCTTCCTCAGAAAATATGGGACATTTTTCCCTGGGAGCCAAATGCCATCCCCTTACACAAAATGATCTTCGGGTTGACAGAAATTATTGGCTTTCTACATCTATGGATAGAGTTCTGATTTTACAGCACATTTGGCTCTTACTGAAATCGGGCATCCGGTAACCAGGCTAGTGTTCTTGTGATCTAAATTCGGGGTAGCAGGTTTCTAATTTCAAGTCTCCGTGGCAAATAAAGTCGGTATAGCAGCTTGCTAGTAAACCCTAGTGAAACAAATAAGCCATATAGATGGTGGGATAGTATCTCCTTTATACTGCGTAGGGTAAAGCAACCATGAATACCATTTATAAAAATCAATTTTTAATTTTTTATAACGTCGAAATTTGGTGCATGGGACATTTTTCGATAAAATAATGAATATTATATTCACAAATATAATTTTGTTTCCTCCAGTACCTAGGATTTTACTTAACGATTTTTAAAAAGTTTTTTTGAATTGGCGGTTTTTGACAAGAATAAAAAGTGATTGTACAAAAAGTACGAGTGAGGGAAAATACTATTGCAATAACACAACATATTTACCTTTTATTTATTTTACATTTATTTTGAAATTTTAGTCTTATGGATAAATTTGTTTTCTTCTTGTTGATTTGAGAGATTTGAATGTTTTTTTGTTTTTTTTTTTGTATATTTGGTTTGTTTTTACCATGTATTATATGGGTACAAATAGAAAATGCCGTCCACTTTTTGGATTAAATGAAAAGGATAGAAAAAGAAAAGAAGCTAAGAAACAGAGAGCTAAAAATTATTAAATACAAAGAAAAAAATTTAGAGATCTACTACTAGTGCAAGATCTAATATAGAAAATTTGCTTAATTTTCGGAAAAGGTGGAAATGCCTAAAAAACTAAGGAATATTATTGAAAATTGCACCATCAAATTAAACGTATCAGAAAACCCTATTGTAGAGGTTTCAAGCTTCCTTCTTCAAAAATGTGGAATTTTGTATTTTTTTTACCAGAAGAATTATCGCGGATGCGTGTTATTTGTTCTTTTGTTTGTTTTTCCCAGGGATGACCATATCGAATTAATTATGCTAGAATGTCTGGAAAAGGTTTATTCAAACGGTAATTAAAACTTTTAGTTCCTGTTTAAAGTGACCAAATGATTGGCCGTCATTTTTGGTCTGTAGAAAATATCCAAAGGCTGTAACAGACTTGCTTAAGACCATAACGGTTGAAGACCTCCAGCGCTGCCACGAATAGTGGGAACGACGTCTTCAGCGGTATTTAGCTGTCTGAGGGAACTAAATTGAAGGGGATAACATTGATGTTTGAATTTAATAAAAAATTTCTTTGATTCGACGGTGACAATATGCTGTTTTATGTGTCAGTTAACGGCGTCTAAAAAAATGGTTTCGACTTTAAGTAAAGAGGGTTTACGTACACTCAGGAGATATTCAAGATTATACACCATTATAAAGTGCAAGTATTGTAAATTAAAAAAAAGTTAGTTTCTAAATAAACACTATTGTCATCTAGTTATAATAGGCCCAAAGTTAATACCTTAATGAGTAACATACTGCAGCTAACGAACAAAAAGTATATCATACATATATCTATTTGCACTATCTTACAGTGTTATAAAAAAGGGTCGAGCATCCAGATGCATTTAGGCTATGTGAGATGACTTAATCCATGCTGGAAGCCTAAAAAACTAAGGATAGACCAGTGGCGGTTTTGGCCTTTCTTGTGCCAGGGCTAAAATCTTGATTAGGACCCCCTCCCCCTCTGTCTTCCGCAGAATTTTCATGCCAAATTTTAATAAAATTTTCATTTATTAACAAAATTATTTTCAATCAATGTGTAAATTAGTACGTAATGTTTTAATTATGTTTTAGTTTATTATTTTAAATAATATTAGTTATTTTAATAATTATTGTGTCATCATTTTTTTATTAACTAATTAATAATTTGTTATTTTTTTTCATTTATTAACTGCGCCCTCTACTTTATTTTAGTAGAAACAAAATTTAAAAACAATACAAAATGATTATAACCGTTAGATTGTTTATTTGAAATGTTACACCCCCAATATTTCTGCGCCCGGGCCAAGTTCTGCCTCTGTCCTCTCCTGAAACTGCTTCCGGGATAGACGAGCATAAGCACCAAATTGATTAGTACCATAAAATTATTTCAGTTGCACATCTCTATTACATCTCTATTAACCGTTAGATTGTTTATTTGAAATGTTACGCCCCCAAAATTTCTGCGCCCGGGGCAAGTTTTGCCTCTGTCCCTCTCCTGAAACTGCTTCCAGGATAGACGAGCATAAGCACCAAATTGATTAGTACCATAAAATTATTTCAGTTGCACATCTCTATTACATATGTTTTGTCTGTGCGGCTGCCCCAGAAAACTACAACATCTAAATATAATTTATCGATATTTGACTACAAAAACGCAGATAATCTAGTACCGAAAACCTTCCTGTGACATATTACCCAAGAATAAAGTTTATCTTGACTAAAATTAGCCAATCAGTTATTATGAAGTGTTTCAGAAGAAAATGTTTAAATCTAAGGTTAAGGTCAAAGTCCTAAAATCGGAAAGAGTTGACTAACCAGCTCACCTATTGAGGAAATCTGGTCTGACTCAGGGGTATGAAAGACAAGGTAGTTAAAATGTATTCAAAGGGGTATCTAATTCTAATAGTGGTGTAAGGAAAACTAATCAGAAATAAGGATTTATATATCATTATCGCTTAAATATTTTTCAAAATCTGGCCTTTTATTCTTTCTTTGATGTTGAAAATATTGATGCTTTATTGCCATCTATTACAATTTTTTTTATTGCAGATGACCATAATACTAATTTATTTAAATCCTTTATACAGAATATAAAAGAGGAGCACAAAATAAAAAGTAAACTTGTAACAGGAGGCTTGTAATATATAAAGACATGCGCAGAAAAATGGCAGAAAACTACCAAATTGGATTGAATTCTAGCCATAGTAGCTAAAGTTTCCTTAGTTTCGCAAATTTTAAAAATGCCATAATGTCCTATAATCAAGGCCGTACCCAGGATTTTTTTCGGAGTTTATTTTACAAAAAAAAATTGGGGGGGGGGGTTACACAAAAAAACTCAAAAAATGCATTCAAAATTTGTTTATATCCATTTTTGTTACGTTTTTACGAGTCAGACAAACATTTCGAGGGAGTTCAAACCCCTTAACCCCCCCTCTGGGTACGGCCTTGCCTATAATGTACGTATTATCAGTACGTGTTTATAAACGTATATTCTTCAATTTATTTATTTTATTCAATAAAGGAGGAAGCCATAGGCGTGTCGCATAACAATACAAAAACATAACAGCTCAAACAGCAACACTGCAAAACACAAAACAAGAAATAAAGCAAAAAAATATTCATAAATAAAAAACAACTATGCAACAAATATATTACAGAAACTGTTTTCCATAGAACTCAGTTTCAACAAGAGCACTCTTAAATGATTGCACTGTTTGCATAGAAACTATGGTATCAGGTAAACTATTCCAAAGTTTTGTTGCACGGTTAACAAAGCTACATTGACGTATTTTCTTGAATCCAAATGTGAATGCAAAGAAAATATTAACGAAAATGGTGAATGAATTTGTTTCCGTTTAGAAGTGGTAAAATAAACTTACAAACGGGAGCCATTTTTGAAAAATAATAGCGAAAGATGTGTTAAAAGGCGGCCGATTGGCTTTTATCGATTTGAACTGTTGATGTTTATTGGAATCCATTGGACTCTCTCAATATTTTTTCAAGCCATTAATAAGGAGGAACCGTGCTGCTCGAATTGATTCTCTTTAAATCCCAAGGTGGTTGAGAGATATGAAGCAGTAGTAATGGCAGGACTAACTTGGATCTTGGAGTCTGCAGGCTGAACACGAAAAATTAGGTCTTTGATAAATATTAAATTAATATCAAGTAAACCAGAGTAAGAGCTATTTACAACGGTTTGCAATAACTGCAAATCGTCAGACAGGAGGACAATCTTATCCACATACGAAAGGTGACTTGCATCAAAAAATGGCTCAATGAGGAACAGTATTAAAGGGGTAAAAAATAAGAAATAAAGGTCAGACATTCTTTGTGCTAATTTAGATATATCCTTCCATGAAAGTTGAAAAAAAGCAAATGAAACTACTCATTCATGTTCGTTTTCAGTACTATGTTCATATGCTATGTTCAGTGCTATGTTCATACGAAACTACTCATTCATGTTCGTTTTCAGTGGTATGTTCATATGAAAATACTCATTCATGTTCGTTTTCAGTGCTATGTTCATATGCTATGTTCAGTGCTATCTTCATATGAAACTACTCATTCATGTTCGTTTTCAGTGCTATGTTCATATGCTATGTTTGTTTTCAGTGAATCAATGAATTGATTCCTATGAGTATCAACTTTTGTAAAAACTGACGTCCACTCATTATGTAATTATCTGTGTTATGCAAATCTGTGTACAGAGGTGCAAACACTAAACTCTCAGCCCTGTCAATAAAATAGAAAGTGTTGTTGGTTCAGAATATCCAAAAGTAGATAGGCATCAAGGGTTTCAGTGCTTTGCAACAGAGACTATGATATTTGCTACTAAAATGTGTGTTTTCTATAGAATGTGGCTTAAACTCTGTGTAGTAGCCAAATTTAAAATTTTGTCATGAGGCTTTCAAACACTTTTTTGTTAATCTAGTTCTGACAAATATCTATTTCGTTTGAAAGTATTGTTTACATTGGGATTAATTCCTAAGATCCTAGGAGAGGGGGTTTAAAACAACTGGGAGGCCACTCCCTCTTTCTGATTAGTGATCTACATGCCTGTTAAGAAAACAAAATTGCTCCTCTTCTTCTGTAAGCAAAAACGAAATGAATTTTTCAATCATAGAATTATTGGGAGGGGGGAGAAAGAGTATTAGCGCAAAAAAGTATTTAGCGCAAAAAAATGATCCAACAATATTCTATTTTGAAAATGCACGTGTCACCCAAAATAAAAAAAAACTCGTTTTTTTAATAATACACTTTGCCTTCATATGTTACCACTTATTTACCAGTAAAATAGTGATTTTCATTCTGATTAAATGGGAATCCATATCCCTTGGGAATAAAAGATGCTAGAATGGTTTCATTATTTATTTTATTTTTCAAATATTTTATAACAGAAGGTGTTGAAAATTCTAAACATTCTGCTTGTTCAAGTTTTCTTTCATTTACTAAACGATTTCTTCTTAAGAATGATTGCTTTTTTTATTTATTGGACGAAATTAAAATAAACTATCAAAATAACTTAAATAATTAATTGAAATTCGCTTAGTGCGATGAACTCAATGGTATAATTTCTACAGATTCAATAACTACTTTTGGTTGTCCCCAAATTTTTTAAAATCCAGTTTAAGCTAATAATTTTTCATCGGGAGACTGAATCCTGAGAAAAATGAAATATATGGAATATATTAAAAAGTAAAAATATATTTGGCTATAATAATTAAATGATTATTTCCCTAATACTTGACGGCTTGTCATAATTCAAGGCAGACTTTAGTATTGAAATAGCCAATCAATATATTTCAACAAAATCTAAAAATATTTCAGTCTTAGATTAAAAATTGTAAAAACTACCTGTAAAATTTCTGTGAGATTTTCGTCTTTTAATCCATTCTGTGCGAAATATGAGTTTCAGTCCAAATTGTTTTTGAGACCTATCACGCAAACAACTTTTACTTAAAGGGCTTGCCATTTCACACCAATCTATATATTCTGACCTGAATTTGATAAACAAATGTTGCCATTGTTTTTTTTTACGGGAAAAATTCAGTATGAAATCTAAAAATAATTAACATTAGTTTGTATCACAAAACAATTAATTACTTGAACAATTATTGACTGTCAGATAATTTTATTGATTTGTAATCATCTTTCACTGACAAGAAAACCTCAGTTTTGGCGCACAGCACAGCTTGGTGGCTTAATTGGAAACAATAAATAGATGGCAGTCTCATGAATAGTCCCGATAAAATCATAAACCTAGATGTCGTCTTGTCATTTCTGCTGAGAAACCTGGGGAATGAAAGTTTAATGCGAAAAGGGAACTTGACTTTTTGCAATCAAATAGTGAGATTATCCAGAGAAAATGGCATTATTTTTGAAGATATTTAAGCTTCTTTTGCAAGAAACTTAAAAAAGATGTATAATAACAGTTTCTGGAAGTTTATATAAATGGAAAACCTTTGCCAATTCTCACAATAAAACAATTAAATTGATTTTCAAACATCTTCAGAGATTTAAACTTTTATTTCATAGTAATTTTATCCTCTTAGTATAATTTTCAGACCCCACTACATATATAGAAATAAAAACTTCGTACCGGGTTTTTCTCTTTTTTTATTTCTTTGAGGTATTTCTCTGCTCTGAGAACGAAAACGCAAAATTCTCTGACGAATTGTTTGCAATTTCCTCAATTAGTTTTTTGCTTCCTCTGTTTTATTAAATCATTGTATTTCACAATTTTAATGTTTAGCGCAAGAAATCCTCAGTTCAGCAAAAATTAGAATACTATTACAAATGCTGCAGGAAACATCCACTGGCATATCTTTAAGTTTCAAGTAGCATTATAGACATGCATATCACTGCTAAATTCTGTCCCTTGAGACCCTTAACGTCGCTGAGTTGTTTCACAAGAGTAATCTTTTTAAATGGATAAATGATATGGATAGAGATCCAATGATGGTGCATAGGCCATCGAATCGACAGTTTCAGTAGATGGATCTTTTTTACAGGAACAGGTATCAAGCCTATTGTCCAACCCTGTTGCAGCTGGAATCGAACCCTGAGCCCTATATTCCCGACCAGAGCAACAATCCACTAGTTTTCATAGGGTACATCTTTTTAGGGAAAGCTTTTTCTTTCAATATATGATTAGAATTATGTTCAAACTTAATAGGCCGCGATACCTCAAAAGACGCTATATTTCACCACAGAAATTTTAAAAAGAGTGGTAAAATTTGAAGGACCAAAGACATCAAAATAATAACATCTTTTGTCCCCTATTTCCAGGGGGATGTAATTATCTACATGGGAAAATTTTCGGGGAAATCATGCGCGTGGGAATCTTCTAGGGGATAAGTTTCTGTGGAAGGGGAATTTTTGTTGGGGAAAGGCAGTTTTCCGCGGGGGGATATCTCGGATGGAGATTTTCCTTTGCAGAATTAGTCTAGATAAAAATCATAAAAATTAGTTTTACGTCCTAAACAAAATGTTAGCAAAATGAATACATTTTTAAATGTTTCAAGAGTTCAGTGTGCAAGTACAGGTTTGAAAATTAATGTTCAGAAGACCAAGTCGCTTAGACTAGGACCAGGGGCGGATCCAGGATTTTTTAGGGGGGGGGGGCACAAAAAAGGCTGATCCGAAAAAATTTTTTTAGGGGGGAGTGCAAAATAGGTTGATCCGATAAACTTGCGTTATGAGCAAGTTTAATTAACGCAAACTTGAGTTAATTAAGTAAATTGCACTACTTTAGACTACGATAGGGGGTGCGCGCCCCCCTAGCCCCCCCTGGATCCGCCACTGACTAGGACTGATTAAGGGGGAAGATATGATGCTAGGTAAAGACAGAACCTATAAAGTAGAGAGCTGCACTTCCCACTAAATAATAAATGAAACTCAGAGAGGAAAGAAAATAACAAAATGAAAAATAAAATAAAAAAAGGTGATAGAACGAGGGTTTTGTCATCCAGTGGCGAAACCATGAAGAAGAATAAATAAGAAAATATTTCGACAAGGACCGTCGCCGAGTCGTCCTCAGTGCTAAACAAAAAAGAAAGGCAAGAAAAAGAAACCAGCAAAAATCTAACCTTTTGAATTTTATTTTACAACAACAGAACAAAAACTAAATAAGAACCAGGTTGGAATCAATGAAAAAGAAATCTAGCAAGATGATTTAGTAGTAGTTCTTTGCTCTGCTATAGCCTTAGCTGGTCTACAAATTCGTTCATCATGTGATGTGCAAATAGGTTCTTTCAAGTCATACCGGGCGAAAATATTGATTGAGTCCTCCAAAATTAAACTGTCATAAATGGGGGCTTAATGAAATATCTCAAGTATCTCTATTTATTGCTAAATTTCGGTTTATGTATTTTTTTTATCTCAATTACCTCTTTAAAAGTTTGTGGTAGGCCATTTACAGTAGATATTAAGGTTGCCTCGTCAAAAAGAACCAGATGGGTTGGAATTTTCGAAAATATACCGGGCCAAGGCCGAATCAAAGTTGTCATTGTTATTTTTCAATGTCAGGGACTTATCTATTGACATTATGTGTTCATGCAAACATGCAAACTAGTTGTTGATGGGTCCTACCAATGTAAAATTTCCCACAAGAACACGGAATTCTGTAGACACCACTACCCGGTACAGGGTCAGTTTTATCCTTTACTGAGTTGAAAAAATGTTCAACTTTTTGTTCAGCTTTGAAAGAAACAGAGTTTATTTTTTATTTTTCTAAATTTCCAACTTTATCGCCAAGTTTCAGGATGTATGGTAAAGTGATGAAAGTTTTTTCTCAATTGCCAGGGTAACTAAATCAAGAGGGACGGGCTCCCTATTTCCTTGTTTTATCTTTTTTAATCGTCTATCTATGACATTTTTAACAAGTTTTATTGGGTAACCACTGCAGAATATAATATCCTTGACATAGTATAATTCAGAATGTATATTATTACGAGAACAGATTTTTAAAACTCTGTCGACTAAAGAGATTGTTACCCCTATTTTTACAGAAGGAGGGTGATGTGAAGAGAAATGTAAATATCGATCATTATGGGTCGGCTTTCTGTATATAGAAAATTCAAGGCTAGGAGTAGTTTTTATAATCATAACATCCAAGAAGACAGCTTACCTGAATCTTCGAGTTCCATTGTAAACTGGAGATTTGAATCAAAAGAGTTCAAATGGGCTAAAAAATCTCTTAGAGAGTCTTGTCCATGTTCCCAAACAGAAACGATATCATCAACGAAACGAAACAAGATAGAGTGTTTTAAGTGGAAACTATTCAAAGCAGACTGTTCTATGAATTCCATGTAAAAATTTGCCAAATAAGGAGACGAGACAGTGCCCATGGTTTGAAGGAAATTTTTTTTTTTCGGAATTTAAAATACGAGGAGAACTTGTTGCAAAGACGAACAAGCGTCATTATTGTATCAATTTCCAAAGTTTTGTAATCCGACCAAGCTGAATTTTCCTCTAAAATGCTTTGTAAGGCCTGCTCACATTTATGGGCATCACATGAAGTGTACATAGAAACTGCATCAAAACTAGATAAGATAGTTTTTTTTCTATTGTACTCTTATTTTTTAACTTCACAACAAGATCTATGGAGTTTTTATATAGGAATTATGTGTGCTTCAAAGAGGCTTAAAAATGGTGGCTAAGAAACTTCCTATACCCGTAGCTGGAGAACTATGAAATGCTACAATAGGACGTTACAGAATATCTTTCTTCTGGATTTTAGGCAGACCATAAGACTTTGGGGCTGAACAACCTTTGGAGTAAAATTTTTTGTCATTTGAGAGGTAAATAGTCTACTTTCTATTGAAATTCCTAGTTCTTTTCTTAACTGCTGTGTGTATTTGCCCGTGGGATCAATTTTAATTTCTTTGTAATTATTTTTATACATGAAAAGAGTGTTATCTTTTATTTCATGATCTGCAGAATTCATAATTACAACTGTGTTTCCGTTGCCCGCTCTCATAATCACTGTGTTTTTGTCTTTTTTCAAGTTTCAGTTTTATTTTTCATTTTGTTATTTTCTTTCCTCTCTGAGTTTCATTTGTCATGTATAGCCAGTGTGGTCTTAGAATGTATTTACCACTAAATAATATTGGTAAAGATAGTTGCAGCGAAGGTTTAAAATCCAACGAAGGTATCTTGATGGTTCTAGGGTACTTTAAACAGCAAATTATGTTACAAAATAAGGCACACCATTCTTAATTCTTTTTAAAATTAAAAATCCTCATCCCTGAAATTAAAACCTTCCTTCCCTCTTATTTAAACAAAGATTGTGTAAAAGTAAAAATAAAGAAATTTCTAGCTTTCCCTTTCAGCGTCCCTAAGTTTGGAGGAACATATTTTCAATAGGTGTACAATATCGTACAGACTTGTAAATGGAATTGATGATTTGAGAATCGTTTGAATGGGGTTAAAATTTGTTGACCATGCATCTGTGACAATTGTTAAGACTACCTCTGGTGAACTGTATCAAAAACAATCAGGACCTAAGGTTACCCAAAGTTATTTTGGTGATACTATTGATGAAGTCTGAATGTTTAACGGCACTGAAAAAACTATGCCTACATACTTGATAAGTCTCAAACCGAAATTTCAGTCTCCCTGCTCTCCCATCTCCCTGCTCTAAAATCAATCAAGATGAGCAAGTTCTAAATACTTTTTCTAATAGACTTGAATCAAATGATTTAGAGTAACTGAGGCTACCTAAGCCAAATGCTCTAAACAAAGCCGCTACAGTAATTATTTTAAATGTTCCCCATTCACTGAATGAGCCTTAACGTGAAAGAAAGTGCTTGAAAATACTACTGGCCATGAGCTTATACCCAACTTGCTTATCTGCTAATTTGGCAAATTTCAGCGCCTTTCTTGTCTTTTTAGGCCTTAATTGCAGCGCTTATCTTGTCTCTTTCCGTTTTAATTGCAGCGCTTATCTTTTTTATTTCCGCCTTAAATGCCGTGTTTTAAAAATTACCTTGACCAGCAAGAACTGATGAATAAAACAGTCTTTGAAGTTTTGTTGAACACAAACGATACAAAAAATAAAAGCCTCCTACTCGATGACCTAATTAGTAATTACGACATTGTTTGCCTAGAAGAACACCTCCTTACTGCTACAAGTGTGAAGTTTTTACAGCAGAGTTCTTATCATTTTCTGTTTTACACTAACCCTCAATCAGCTTTTGGTCGCCCTTCCATTGAGCTTGCATGTTTTGTACGTGATACACTTATTAGACTGCAGCCAAATTGAATCCACTATGATGATCATTTTTAGGCTACACGACTCGGAGACAGGGTTATTATTAACTTCTATTTTCTTCATAGCTCAAATACAGTGCAAACGCTTAATTATTGTGTTAAAGCCTGCTCAAGCCTTGGTTCGCTAATGAAGCTACTTTTTAATTTCCCATGATGATGGAGCTGAGCTTCTAACGAGTTTGTCTACTCATTTTCATAATTGACGAATCGGTTTAGTGTGCGAAACTAATTGTAATTTTACAATCATGTGCACAATCGTCATCTTAAAATTTATTGAATTGGGATATATTTCCCTGGGAACTGGTTACTTCTAAAATACCTTGTACAAGCCTTCGAGCAGTAGCCCCCATAACAAAAATCTTGACATCCACACTCACAGTTTTTGGAACATCTTGTTAGTTCCATTGTGTAGCCTGCATTTGATGACAAAATTTGTAAATAAATTATAAATTTATGCATATTTACTAACTATTAACTGAATTATACGTGCCTTTTTCAAAAAAATATCCAATGCAGAATTACTAAAAATCAGAATTTAGTATGAGAATGGTTACACTTATCGTCAGTGGAGACAAATTTGAAAGGCTTGATGCTGAAGACAGTTAGCACCTTTCTTGAATCAAGCTGGTGTAGCAAGTGAAATTATTCATTTTTAATTAAAATTGTCAAATTAAATGAAAGACATTGTTAATTATTCAATTCAATTGTTTAAATTTACTACAAATTAAATTAAATTGTTTAACTAAATTATGGATATTAAACTATTGATGCAATTGGATTGAACCCAAGATAGCACCACGAGGTTGTAGGGACGATTTTCTCGTGGTACCCCTGAGGGTAGTAGGTTTATTTAGGGGCATTCTACTGCTAATTTCAGTCACTGCACAGCCTATTGCCGTCCTGCTGGATGTATTATGACGAGGTAGCGTAAATTCTTGAAACACTGCTGAGATTGGATGGTTTGAAAAAAGTAATGGCTGCCAAAATCATGCCAGGAGGGAGGGAAGACAATTCCCTACGACACGTGAAGTTACGGTGAGAAATGATTCCATGAGGAGCAATCCAAGGTTGGAGAAAGAAGTTCTCTTCCTACTACCGGTTTTGGGCATCAAGTGCCGATGATGGCTGGCATGTGACGGGTCACTCTCTTCTCTCTTTTGAGGGACAAGTGCTACCTGTCAAAGCCTTCCGAAAGCTAGTAGGTAGTCTCTGTTTGGGGCACAAAATGCTGGATACATTGAAACTACCAAGGAAGGATCTTCTACAAAGGGGAGAAAATAAACAGGCAAGCCCTGTCTCAAAATACCATTCAAGTTTGGGTGCCAAGAACCCATTGGCTTTTGGTGCATTTTTGAGCGTGGAGGCAGTGGAGCCTTGTAGCCTGTATCCCAACCCAATTCTGTCAGCCTTGCCAGAATAATAATAACCTGTGACTACATCCTCTTTGCATGCTTAACACACCATCGCAAATATCCGAAATCAGGAAGAAAAGTAGGAAGAGTCTACTTCTTGCCTTAAATAGACTAGGTTTGAAAAACTTTTCACTTGAATATTTTTTTTTTAATCCTGACGAATTTTACTTTAATTCTTAAAGGGGCAGATTCTCGAGGAAAGTCTGCCCCTCCTTCATTTCCAGGAAAGGTCAACCTAATGAACCCTATAGATCAATTTTTTTTAATCGTGATAAATTTATATTTTTATCTTTTAGTGGTGGGTGGGGCTAACTAGAAATATTAATCCCTAATTTGTTTGCTCACTAGATCAGACATGCGAGCTTTATTGGTCAATTTTGTTTTCTTTTTTCAGCTTTTGATTTGTCAAATAATTTAATTTCAATCCATCAATTGAAATCAACACAATCCCTAAATTCCGGTGAGACAATATTCGGAGATATGGGATTTGAGAAATTGAGAATCAAAAATCAAGCCTAGAATCATCTACCTGGCCTAGTTAGTCTCATGGGTTCTTTTCCACAAAAATTAATTAAAAAAACTTTTTCCACAAAATAAGTTTTTCAAAGAAAAGTAAAGAACTCCATTAAACAAAAAATGAGCAAAAATAAAATAAAATAATCTACCAAGCTCGAAAATACCATAAATCAGCATCGATAAATCAATGAAACCCCAAAATGAACAGAAATTACAATAAATAACGAGCAGAAATCGATAAATCGATAAAAAAATAAAAATATTTTTATTTTTATAACTTTAATAAGTCAAATAATTTTAACGGTTTGATTACTAAATATCAGTATATGTATATTAAACTGACAATGCACATTCATTTGTATTTTTTCAGTAAAGTGCAAATTTTGTTCTGGCCTTGGGAAGGTATAGGGGTTTTGCGCCCAACTTATGTTAATTTCTGCTCGTTTTGAGTTTGATTCGGCTATTTATTGTAATTTCCTTTCGTTTTGGGTTTCATTTATTTATAGATGCTGATTTGTGGTAGTCTCGAGATAGGTAGATAATTTGTTTTTATTTTTGCTCATTTTTTGTTTAATTGAGTTCTTTACTTTTCTTTGAAAAACTTATTTTGTGGAAAGTTTTTCTTAAAATTAATTTCTGTTCGTTTTATATTGACATAGTCTTTTCAGGGAAAAAGTAAATAATACTTTAAATCTTTTCGTGTTTTAAGACTTTATAGTTTGGCCTGCTATTTGTATGCTGGAAAAAAGTTTCAGCAATTTTAACAACATACACCATTTTAAAATCTGGACACAAATAGTGCTGTTTACTTCAGTTTCATACCTCCTCTAGTTGACCTGAAATAGAAATCTTGGTACCATTAGCAAATAAATCTGTTTACATTCTTTGATAGCTTGGATTCACTTACACTATTTTGATTTAGTTAAATTTTAAGAGAAGAAGTAGCCCCGAAAGTTTAAACATAATACCCTCAGTTGTTCTTGGGATAACGCTGAGATGCCTTATTCAGAATTAGAATTATCACAGTGCATTTTGATTTAATCTTAAGGCAATATTTAGTTTTTAAACATAAACGCCTTCTATAAAAGCCTTATATGCCCCCAGGGCATAAATTAAAACCCTTGCCCTGAGGGTTGTGGGGGAGTGTCCTCCTCAAAAACCTATTTTCTATCTGGAAATCAACTACGTTGAACAAAATGGCCATCTCACAATTATGATTGGATTTGTTTGGGGGAAAGGTGGGCGTGGGGGGGGGCTAGTTGCCATCCAATCCCTTTGGACTATTAAAAAGGGCAACAGCCCTTTGGATTTCCAATCAAATGAGCCTTTTTTTAAGTTTCTACGACAACACCTTCTATAAAAACCTTATATGCCCCCAGGGCATAACTTAAAACCCTTGCCCTGAGGGTTGTGGGGGAGTGTCCTCCTCAAAAAAATATTTTTTATCTTGAAATCAACTACGCTGAAAAAAGTGGCTATCTCAAAATTTTGATTGGATGTGTTTGGGGGAATGCTGGGCGTGGGGGGGGGGCTAGTTGCCCTCCAATCACATTCGACTATTAAAAAGGGTACTAGCCTTTTGAATTTCCAATCGAATGAGCCTTTTTTGAAGTTTCTACGACAACGCCTTCAATAAAAACCTTATATGCCCCCAGGGCATAACTTAAAACCCTTACCCCGAGGGTTGTGGAGGAATGTCCTCCTCAAAAAGATATTTTCTATCCGGAAATCAGCTATGCTGACAAAATGCCTGTCTCAAAATTAAGGCAATAGCCCTTTGAATTTCCAATCGAATGAGCCTGTTTTTAAGTTTTTACGACAACGCCTTCTATAAAAGCCTTATAAGCCCCCAGGGCATAACTTAAAACCCTTGCCCTGAGGGTTGTGGGGGAGTGTCCTCCTCAAAACCTATTTTCTATCTGGAAATCAACTACGTTGAACAAAATGGCCATCTCACAATTTTGATTGGATGCGTTTGGGGAAAAGATGGGCGTGGGGGGGGGGGTAGTTGCCCTCCAATCCCTTTGGACTATTAAAAAGGGCAATAGCCCTTTGGATTTCCAATCAAATGAGCCTTTTTTGAAGTTTATACGACAGCACCTTCTATAAAAACCTTATATGCCCCCAGGGCATAACTTAAAACCCTAGCCCTGAGGGTTGTGGGGGAGTGTCCTCCTCAAAAAAATATTTTCTATCTCAAAATCAACTACGCTGAATAAAATGGCTATCTCAAAATTTTGATTGGATATGTTTGGTGGAATGATGGGCGTGGGGGGGGGAGGGGGCTAGTTGCCCTCCAATCACTTTCGACTATTAAAAAGGGCACTAGCCCTTTAAATTTCCAATCGAATGAGCCTGTTTTGAAGTTTCTACGACAACGCCTTCAATAAAACCTTATATGCCCCCAGGGCATAACTTAAAACCCTTACCCTGATGGTTGCGGGGGAGTGTCCTCCTCAAAAACATATTTTCTATCTGGAAATCAACTACGCTGAACAAAATAGTTATCTCACAATTTTGATTGGATGTGTTTTGGGGAATGATGGGTGTGGGTGGGGCTAGTTGCCCTCCAATCACTTTCGACTATGAAAAAGAGCACTAGCCCTTTGAATTTCCAATCGAATGAGCTTGTTTTGAAGTTTCTACGACAACACCTTCTATAGAAACCTTATAACTTAAAACACTTGCCCTGAGGGTTGTGGAGAAGTGTCCTCCTCAAAAACACATTTTCTATTTGGAAATCAACTGCGCTGAACAAAATGGCTATCTCAAAATTTCGATTGGATATGTTTGAGGGAATGATTGGCGTGATGGGGGGGTTCTAGTTGCCCTCCAATCACTTTTGACAATTAAAAAGGGCACTAGAACTCTCGATTTCCAATCGAATGAGCCCCTTTTGAAGTCTCTACGACGATCCCTTCTCTATGAAGTGCCCTGCTTTAAAGAAAAAAAAATAAACTGTACATTGTGCCAACATTGATCTTATATGCCCTCAGGGCATAACTTAAAACCTTTGCCCTGAGGGTTTTGGGGGAGTTTGCTCCTCAAAAAGATATTTTCTATCTGGAAATCAACTACGCTGAACAAAATGGCTATCTCAAAATTTTGATTGGATGTGTTTGGGGGACCGACGGGTGTGAGGGGGGGGACTAGTTACCCTCCAATCACTTACGACTATTAAAAAGGGCACCAACCACTCCAATTTCCAATCGAATAAGTCCTTTTCGAAGTTTCTACGACAACTCCTTCTATACGAAGGAGAAAAAAAAAACACAACACATTGTGCCTACATCGTTCTTTACTTAGGCAGCGGTAGCGCGCTGCCTGTGATATTCTAAACCGATTCCCTCATCATTGTTTTAATTCTTCTTTGTTTTTTTATATCTTAAAGTTCTGATGTATCAGGAATTTAGAATCAGGGGGTAGGCATAGGAGAAGAAGTAGGATCCGTGGCAGGAGAGTTAAAGATTGTACTGCAAGAGCATGAGATCCGGTTATGTCAGACTGGTCGGACCGCGGCAGCGTCTCTATGTGTGTGAGTGGAGGTAAAGGAGGCATGGGGGGAATATTATTTTAAAGTGACTCCAGGGGGAGGATGCAAGGTAGGTCATTTCAATAAGGGGTAATTTTATGCCTTTCGGTGAAAGAAGGAAGTATTTGGGGAGGTTTAGGTCGCAGAAGGGTCCGTATTTTTGCCCGATGTGCAGAGAAAATGATGACTTAGAGCACTTTATGTGCAATTGTAAGGAGTTGAAGGTTATGAGGGTAGAAACATTTGGAATTAGGGTAAATGGGAAGGACTGGATGGTCGGAATTTTAAAAAGTAAGTGTAAAGCAGATATTAAGAATGTGGGGAGTTACGCGCGTGTAGCCTTGCAGCATAGAGAGAGATTTTTGGAGGGTGGACGATAGGTGGGACAAGAAAAGAATGTTGACAATTTATTTTATATGCTTTGCTTGAAGCATTTTCTTTTCTCTTTTTTTTGTAGCCATGATCCATGCAGCTTTAAAGCACTTAAAATATATCGATCATGTCTGCAATGTTTTATGTAATTATGTTAGTTTTATGATGTTATTTACCTTATAATGTTTGTTTTCTTTTTGTAATTGTTATGCTTTTTCATTGTTATTATTATACACCCTGTTATGTGTGTTAGTATCATGTGGTTTTATTTTGTGTAGTTTGTTGTTTTTTTACCATGCGTAAAACAACAAACATATAAAAAAACAACATATATATATATATATATATATATATATATATATATATATATATATATATATATATATATATATATATATATATATATATATATATATATATATATATATATATATATATATATATATATATATATATATATATATATATATATATATATATATATATATATATATATATATATATATATATATATATATATATATATATATATATATATATATATATATATATATATATATATATATATATATATATATATATATATATATATATATATATATATATATATATATATATATATATATATATATATATATATAAAGCTAATATAGAGGCTCAATATTCATAATGTACAAAGTAGAGACTCGAAAAGTGCCTAAATGCTAAAACGTCCAAAATGTAATAAAAGCAGCCTTGGTCTCTAAGACCATCATTTATTGGTCAGAAAAGTGTTGTAGATTTATTTGTTTCCTCTTTTTTGCGAGGATTAATACGGCTTAAAAATTTCACCGCGACTTTGAATCCAGAGTTTAATTCAGGAAGCTTTATTTGATATTCAATTATACGTTTCAATGCAGAGAATTCCAAACTTCACTTCAAAGTTATGGCGGAAACATCGTAAAATCAAGATCTTAAATATTTCCTGTTTTCTTAAAAAGAAATATTTGATTAAAATTAAGATTATGCTCTACATAGCACTGACATAAGTTGCTGTGAAAAAAAATCTTCAAACGCTTGAAGGTTTTTTTTTTTTTTTTTTTTTTTTTTTTTTTTTTTTTTTTTTTTTGGGGCGATTGGATTTCCTTACGGAATAGCTTTTCAAAGTTTAAAGTAGGGAGTTAACAAAGTACTTTGACACTAAAATATAAAGAATGTAAATAAAGAGGATAAGTTCAGATTGGTCTCTGAAAGGATAATCTATTGATCAGAAATATGTCGCAGAGATATTTTCCTCTTTCTAATTTTTTGCAAGAATTAATAAACTAAAAATAATTTCATTACAAGTTTAAATCTAGGGTTTAATCCAGAAATTTTTAATCAAGGATTTCATTCCGAGTTTCAATGCCAAGAATTCCAAGTTCAAGCTCAATGCAGAAACATCGTAAACTCAATATCGTGAAAATTTCCCCTTTTGTCACTAGAAATCTTAAATTGAATTAAGATTAGAATTATGTCCTGCATAATTCTGACATTGCTCCATTCCTTGCAATTAATGTCACCTTTGCTATTTCCGATTAGAAAGAATCACCTCTCATGAGAGCAAGAAATGTGTAGGAAAGCATTGATAAGAGGAGTGATCGCTCAAGCGGCAGACAAGAAAGATAATCTTGGAAAAAAAGGTGATAAAAAAGGGCTTTAAAGGCTTTAAGGTTTTAGAAATCTTATGCCTTTTGGAATATATTAAAGAGCCTAAAGATCGGGACTTTTCATTAAACTACTGTTCAAAAAGACTAAAGAAACTCAACAGAAGTCAAAGATTCCCATGGACGTAATACGTCCATGCATAACCATTTGACCGTAAGTTTGTTGGACGTATGTGTTCTCTTACACATGAGACTAATGAAAAACTACTACCCCTCTCATGTTTAATGGACTACTACTACTAGCAACTTATTGCAATACCGAGCCGCCCAAGGCCAACATAGCTACCTATGCTTTTCCTTTATTCCAACCTCTTCTTCTTTCTTCTCACTCAATGACAAGTTCTAACTTCCCTTAAAACCTTTCCTACGACCCTCTCCCACCCCTTTTGGGGACTACCCCCTCTTCGTTGGGCCTCAGATGGTTGGTCGAGAAGGGCGATATTTGACAATTTATCATTCTTCATCCAAAGAGCGTGTCCTAGCCATCTTAATTTTCTCGTTATGGCCCTTTAAAGAAGGATAAAACAACAATTTTCGAGCAGCTTACTGTAGGAAATACGGCCAGTCAGACAGGCATTCCGAAAGACGGAGGCGGATTTACTGCCTCCGTCTTTCGGAATGCCCACGGAAAGAAGTAGAGTGCATTAGACATCAAGTTGTAGAGAGAAAAAGAGGGTTAGAAGAAAAAACAAGGTAAATTTACTGTTGATCAAAATTGACCAAAAAATTAAGTTAAAAAGACGTTCTGGATTTGTTTGCTCCTTTCGTGTAACTGAAGCTTTTTCTTTAATTTCTTTGAAATGGATTATATACACGATATTGATTTGTAATTCGTAAATATGTTTACGCAACATCAAAATCTAGAAAATTAAAATACATAATCTTAAAGAAATAATCGGACTTAGAATATTACTTAGAAGAGAGACATTGAGGACTTAGTTTCGGATCCGAGCGAATTGCCTGCCACTAAACAATAGAAAAAGAGTATTTGAAAGAAAAAGGGTGGCCCAGATGCAGATGCGGATTACTCTTGCCCCAGATGTAGCCACGGTATTGAGGATGTGGCCAGTAGCAAGCTTGTATAAGATTCTAAACTTACATGAAAACTTACATAGAATTGCACAAGAAAACCCACGCCTTTGACACTATATTTAG